>NC_087221.1:2231780-2254280 GCF_015104395.2 Macrobrachium nipponense | reverse complement strand
TTTCAATGTGCGACAGCTGGGTGTTCGAGAAAGGAAAAATCGCATTAATCGCCATGTCCACTGACTCGTATCAAGAGCTCTATTTTGTGTTTGTCACAACTGGCCTCAGATGTCCCGTGAATAGCTCCTAATTGCATCGGTTGCTGGCCTTTTCCTATATCTTTTTAAAAGAAAACCAAGCGGAGAGAGAGAGAGAGAGAGAGAGAGAGAGAGAGAGAGAGAGAGAGAGAGAGAGAGAGAGAGAGAGAGAGAGAGAGAAAGCACTGGTAATTTAGTGATGAAATGTATATAAGCTCGTTTGTACAATATATATTTTTCGAAGTATATGGCAATGATCAAAATAGGATAACGAATTTCTTTTATTACGAAAATAGCCTGAATGAAAGAGAATTATTTTGACGTTAGTTGGTGTAGAATAGAATAAAAAGTGTCCCCCACAGACGTCAGTGTTACTTATTTTCAGTTAAGTTTACTTTCTTCTGTGATCATTCATTTGCTTTCCTATTACCGTACTTGTGTCTTGTTCGATGGGGTTTTTGGACATTCTTGATATCACTTCCCTTATTGGCAGTTCTGGGTTTTGCTTTATGATTTTCTCTCACCCTAAATATCGTCCTTAAAATTTCTCTCAGTGCCAAATATTAGCAGCAAAAAGTACACAATTACCTGTGAAAACACTTGTAGTGTGGCCCGTTCCCAACGCCAGACGTGTTATGGCATTGTACGTTATTTAATAGAAATCATGGGGAGTCAGAAATTACCGTATTTTTATGATCCTTATATACTGGTCAACTCGTTCTATTTTTTGCAAGAACGGTTAAAGCAATTGTAAACCCTATAGACAACAGAGAAATATAAAAGCTGCTGGAGGATGAACTAAACAGTTTTTCTCTTTCACTTTCGGTAATTGTTATCAGGTTCAAGACCAGCATGTTGAAGGAGATGAAGAGTCGCTCAGTAAGTTAATTTGATTAAGAGGTTCTCTATGGAAATCGAGAAGATATTGATATTGCTGTGTTGGAAGGGGAAAGGGCGAGGGGAAAATTGAGAGAATATGGAGAGAGAAATGCAGGAAAAGGTCATGGGAGAGGAGTAAAGTGTAGAAATGAAGGGAGGAGTAAAAGGAGAAGTGCGGAGCTTAGAGACTTAAAAAATTAACGATTGATTCAAATTTCCAGTTAGAGAGGTAAGCTATAGTAATACAAACAACTGTCGTAAGACAAACTAGTTTTGTGAATTTTTCAAATAAGATCGCAGTCATTTAACGTTAATTAATCAAATAACTTAAAAAAAATTTGTATAATAATGCTAAAGACTACCATGCAAGTGACTGATAGTCTTTGAATATGACAAAAATAGTTTCCAATAGTCGGTTAATGTTATAGATGACGAGCGAGTTTTAGTTAAAAAATCTAGACATGCGGAATGACATTATGAAAATAACACCAGATAATAACCTTGCTTTGTAGGCATAATAATGTACATACTTGATAAAAGTCTCCAGTTACATATAAGTCTGCTTAATATAAAATAACCCAGAAAAGACGTGTATACTCATGTACAGACAACCCTATATGTGTATATATATATATATATTATATATATATATATATATATATATATATATATATATATATATATATATATATATATATATATATATATATATATATATAGGGTGTGTCTGTACATGGGTATACGCGTCTTTTCTGGGGTCTTAAATATATATATATATATATCTATATATATATATATATAATATATATATATATATATATATATATATATATATATATATATATATTTATATTTATTTTATATATTATTATTTATATATATATATATATATATATATATATATATATATATATATATATATACTATATATATATATATATATATATATTTATATGATATATAATATTATATATATATATATATATAGTTATATATATATATATATATATATATATATATATAATATATATTTATATATTATATATATATATATATATATATATATATATATATATATATATATATTTATATATATATTATATATTTGATATATATACATATATATATATATATATTATATATATATATATATATATATATATATATATATATGTATATATATCCATTGAAGACGGAGCTGCAGGTTCTAGGTAACATCTCATCAGGGGAACCATAGGGCAAGGCATCAGTACTCAGGTACATTAAATAAATGTACCTGAGAGTACGCCTTGCCTTCCCTATGGTTCCCCTGATGATATGTAATATATATATATATATATAATATATATATATATATATATATATATATATATATATATATTTCTTATATTCTATATATATATATATATATATATATATATATATATATATATAGTATATATATATATATATATATATATATATATATATATATATATATATAATATATATATACATATGGTGTGTGTGTGTGGGTATACGTATCTTTTCTGGGTTCAGGCACATTGTCATCACGGGACTGATCATTTACCTCAGAAACAACATAAACATTGTATTGTCTGCATTAACATTACTCATATTTTCATCAACATCTGCATTAACAACAGTATTACCCCTATTATTACCAACATCCCCTGTTTCTTCTGCTGACTGTTATACCTCCAACCCCAGTATGCACAGAAATTGCATTATGCCGACACGAAGGGTTACCCAATAAAATCTTATTCCCCAAAGCAGCTCTTTTAATCATCAAACTTGTTCAACGAATTCTGTATCCTCAAGGGAAAAACAAATATCTAAAGAGCCAAAAATATTCAAATTGTCCGCCTGCACATCACAAACACTTTCTCTGGTAATCCTCAGCGGGTATTGAGAAAACAACAACCTATAAAAATCAAAATTTATTCGGTTAACAGACGCTCCGGTATCGATAAATATACACACAACTGAACTGGACGCTGTCCCTCTCACTACCGGTTTCGGCTCAATTACATCCTTCAACAAAGTTACATGAAGTCCATGACTGACCGGCTTTCACTCACACAATCCCCTTCATGAGCTATCTCACTCGAGTTATCAAAACCCTGAAATGTGGGACGAACACTATTCTTATTCAGAAACGGACAAGACCGCCAATAATGCTCAGAACAATTTACAGCAAATACAATATTTAACTCTGCAGAACTTCTTGATATGCCCTATCCTATGGCAATTAAAACAACTGAGCAGCCGTACTTGATCCACACACGCCCTGGCACCATTGAATTCGGCCACAGTGCCACTACAAGCAATATTACGTTCTCTATGAGGTTCTATTCTCCCGCAATATTATTAGAAACAATAGCTGAATCCCCATTCGGTGTTATATCAAAAGTTGTCCCTTCAGACAAAGCACTCCTAACCGGCGGGTAATTCGGCGTATTCTCTTGTACCTAAGAAATATTTAGGTCTCATCAGACGCAGAGTCTATGTTATTGACGCAACTAATAATTCCCTCATGTACCAACTCAGACCACCATAAAAGTCTCTGAAAATCATCTAAGGAAATACTGTCATGATTTACCCATTCAGACCCTCTCAACGTCTCTACTAAATCTGTTGCGGCTACACAAAGTTGAGAACTAAAATCAGCCAAAGACTGCTGACTATCCCTGGATTTATACTAAGCCTTTGCGCTCTTCAGGTCCTTAGCCATCCTTAGAAATCTTGGAGATTTGATCAGTATTGCAACTAGCAAAACGATGATCGTAGCAACGAAAATTCAAATCCCCAATCCCAAACTCTAACAGAGAATCAGCTAATTTAAACACCTCTCTTTCGTCTGCAATGCCGTTATCATTAAAATAACTATTAACGGATTAAGGGGCCGGGGACCCTCCCACCAATAAAAAAATACATTTCTGAATGGGGCTTTAAAGAATAATGATTCGTCATTGACTCTCAAACGTGTCACAACAACGCGCTGGTCCTTCAGAGATGATGCAACTAAGGCAGATTATGATTATGAGCAGATTAAGGAGGTACTTAAACATATTGTTAATGACATTGAAGAAAAAAGGTTTGTACGCTGTGAAGCAGAACGACTTTTATTAAAACAGATGAATCAGCTTGAAACAGGAATTTACACCACCTTCTGGAATGATATTCTTCAAAGAACAGATGCAACTAATAAAACTCTACAACACGCAAAACTTGATCTAAATACTGCTGTGGCATCACTGACTAGCTTGAAAGACTATGTTGCATCAAAGCGTGACTCCTCCCACACTTATGAAAAAGAAGGTGAACAGCTGTCTCAGTCTGGTTCAGCAAACTATAAGCAGACAGAATCTCGGCAGAAGCGCCGCAATGTGCGTCTTAGCCTATTGGATGATGGACATGCAGAGGAAGTACAAATCAACCCTTCTGAAAAATACATAACACAAAATTTCTTGCCTGCCATTGATCAGTTTATCTCTTCTCTCGACCAACGTCTGGAAGCTTACAAACAGATATCAAGTCAATTTAGTTTTATAGACATCTGCAAAAGCTTTAGCTTCAGACGAACTTCACGACACAGCAGAGCAAGTCGTCAGGTCATATCCAGATGACTAGGATATTACATGTAAGGAGGAACTGTGCCAGTTTGTAGCATTTGCTAATATATTCGCAGATGAGGAGCCAACAGATATCAGCACTGAGCTTTTCCTGTATAGACTTATATTGGACAAGGGTGTGCAGGACACTTTCCCAAACATAGAGGTAGCTCTACGAATATACCTTGTTTTGATGGTGTCAAACTGCAGTGAAGAGAGCTCTTTCTCAAAGCTAAAAGGAATTGAAAACAGATTACGGACATCCAAGAAACGTAAATAAGACTATAATGAGCCTCGAGTCAGGTATATTGCGTGAACTGGACTTCAACGAAATCATCCGTAAATTTGCAATAAAAAAAATCAAGAATAGCGTTGAGAAAGTAATCCTGGCTATACATTTAACTCCATAAGAAGGAATGAGCTATTATAATCATATGTGTTAGCTGCATTATTATTTTTATATACACAATTGTGTAAAAATGTAAATATGTGTAAAAATAAATATGGTAAGAACGACTAATGCTTATTTTATTTTGTGTTTATGCATATTAATAACATCAGAAGAATAGTCCCATTTTAGTATTTCCTAAATAAACCTGTCCTACTAATATATTAGTATTACTGTGTTTTGGCTACTAGATTAATTAGACTATTGTTTGTAGTGTATGCAATAGGAGTTGGAAAGGGGGCCTCCCACCAGCTTAATCCGGCCCTGCGCACACGACCAATGGAACGGACAAATTTTCGTCCTAATTCTTGATTTCTTTTTCATTAGCCACCTTGCTAAGACTTTGTATTTCCTGGAGACATAATGCAATTTTTTTTTTTTTTGGGGGGGGGAGGTTAGTCACAAGTATAAAAGGCTTATTTTAGAAAACAAAACTGTTTTCCAACTGGGGAAAAGAAAAGAAAGCTCAAGAATAAAAACAAAAAATAAATAAATAAACAAGTACTCAGTGAGATTCTCCTTTTTAACCAGTTATTTTTTAACAAATTCGTACCCAATTCACAAGCAAGTTATATCACAACATATTCATTACGCAATTCACAACAACGGAAAAGAAAATGGTACCCCAATCGCCGATGCGCACCGCTGGTCGCCATCATACAATTTCAGTTTCCCCTCGAAAACAGAAAACGGGACCCGAGCCAAGCGAATAAGAAAAAAAAAAAAAGAAAACAACGCTAAGATGAGTCATCCGCCTCCGACACTACTCTTCCCTAAGGTTCCTATTCCACTTCCCCTCACTCCCTCCAAGTACCCCTGCAGATCCCCTTTCGCCCCAATAACCAATGACGCGTATGAACGCACGACCGCAAGAGAGAGAGAAAAAGTAAATTGCAAGCATAATCATCTACCAGCCCACAGAGGCTGTGGCCTGCGTTACCATGCGAAAAATGCTGATTTAGCGACAAACCCAATGTGAGTGAGCAAATATACTCACACAGACACACACTCAAATCAAATGCTTTGTGATTTCACACAAAAAGAGAAAGAGTATTTGAACATTTACGTTCCTCAGTGTGTCACTCTCGTCCAAAAATGGAATTCTGCGTCATTATTATTCATTATTAACGCTCGAACTAGATAAAGAACAGCGTAATATTTTGCACCTTCCACAGATTATGCATAACTACCGGACGAAGATGGACCGAGAACGGACACCATCCATCTCACAAGAATCGCTGACCCAATATCGAATCCAAATGCCAACAACCACCTTCCCATTCAACACAAATATGAACAACCGACCGTTTTTTACAAATAATTGCGAAGGAACAAACTAACACCTGTCCAAAACGAAACTATCTACTTCGAAAACAACCTAGTTTAACCGCTGCCACCAAATGCTGAAGTGGGGGAATCCTCCCCCAATACAAGATACGGTATCGTAGCCAACCTGCAACCTCTAATCATCATACAAGACGACTGCAAAAATGAATTAAGGCACTAAATTAAACTCTAAACTAGGAAAATATACTTTATTCCTAAAAGAAAAACAAAATTCTAACTATCCGAAACTGCTAGATTTAAGAAGTCAACTGAAAAAGCAAGAAAAAAAAATTCTTTAGAACTCGTACATAGAAAACAGACTGTATCTGGGTAACGGAACAATTCCCACAAATGAACAGAAAAATGAGACATCCTTTCTCCAAAACTCCGACATTTATTCCACAATTTAAATTGTCAAATATCAAAAGTATTGTCTATCATTTTAACAAGTACACCATTAGGGCTTATCAAAACTGATAATAGCTGGGCTCAGAGGCCACAGAGTGACAAATCAACAGAGTTCCTGTCAGAAGGAAATATAACTCTTATTAGCACACATATGTCACTAATAAAATAATAATAAATTTCATAAACAGAACAGTAATACATTATATAAATGAGTCCACAAAGACAAACTGATAATAAAGCTAGTAAATAAGCCAGTGCAAATAATATGCTAAAAAGAAAAGTTCGCGTCATCGGGCACATAATAGAGAAGGATCCAATCAATATTATATATATATATATATAGATATATATATATATATATATATATATATATATATATATATATTATATATATATATATATATATATATATATATATATCTATAAGCAGATTAGTGGGGGAAAGTGCCGCTTACTTCTCTATGTCATTCTTAAAAGTTTTTTTGTGGTTTTCAAGCACTCTTCCTCTTCGCTCCAATCTTGGCGAGATAGTGCTTCAAAAATTATGTGAAAACTTCACAGAGGAGGTAAAACATGACGCACGAGCGAACAAACATTCTCATACGGCAACTGCCTTTAGATGACGTCACGATTATATAACAAGTTCGTTGCATAGAACAGATTGGGTCATAACACATAATTTATTTCATAATTCCTGATCTACAAACAATAGGATTTTCTACATGCTATATTTTTCCCCTTGATCCAAGAAGACAACCAACCTATTGTCTCTTTGACTTCGCCCTTAGTCCTCTGTGCTTTTGGGATGGGATCCTATTAACAGTCATGGGCTGTTGCGATGAGTATGGTAATTGTCCTTCATATTCAGGAAAAACATGGAGAAACGGTACTTACAGAAATCTCTCCCAGACCTCCCACAGAAGATTAATCTATTCCACAGGGGAATCCTCCATCAGTGGCATAAAGAAGATGAACGAGCCTTATGGGAAATAATCCAGAACAACATCTCCCTGATTGACAGCAGCGAACAGATCAACTTAGTCGTCTTCTAGATGAGTAAGAAGATATGCAGCCTTGTTATGAAAAATAACCCCAGCCCCTTGCCCCCGTAGGATCCCTTGAAGAGGATGTTATTTACAGATATACATACATGCCTAATCTGAGGATGCCTCACAACTTAAATCGGGATGACGTCGATGCACCTTTCCAAGAGGATATTCTCTCACGCTCAGGAAGGTATAATATACAAGGTGTCCATAAAGGTATTCCTTGATTAACAAAACTAATAACTTTAAAATTATTGTCGATATAACCATACAACTTTCACATTCTGTTGAGCAATTACTAAAGTTTCTGTTGTTTGCCAACAGATGCCACTGTGATCACTCTATTTGGCAGCTGAGTCAAGAATAGCAGAAATTATGTCATTGCAGGAGAAAGCCCTTTGCGTGTTATGGCACCATGAAACAAACTAATCTGTTTAAGTTCTACACAAGTTTATAAATGAGTATCGATGAGATCCAACAGATTTTTAAAACATTAAAGACTGGTAAAAAAGTTCACAGAGACTGGAAGTGTTAAAGACAGTAAAGAGAAGTGGTAGACCCAGTGTGAGTGATGCATCCATTGTTGCCGTGCCTGACACCATCCTGTGGAGTCTTAGAAAATTTGTTTGTCATGCTTCAATCGAACTATAGATGCCTCGGAGCATAGTACTTAAAGTGTTGCACAACACCTGTGAGTGCACGCAAACAAGGTTCAACGTGTTCAAGAATTAAACCCAAACTATCGAGATGTTGGAGAATACCTGACATGATATAGAATTTCACTTAGACATACTCCAGGCAACAAAGGGGGCACATATTGAAATTAATTAGTATTATAAAAAACTTTAGACATTGTTGTTGACATTGAAGAAAACCATTTACCTCTGCCTAACATGGTTTGTGTGTAATAAAGGTCTGAAGTCCAGGAAAGACTTTACAGACACCCTACATAACCGTGCAAAAACTGCACACGACAAAAGAATCTGCTGCTGTGACATTGTTGGGAACCTTGAAGTTATCGACCAAGCACCTGATATATGATGTCTGCAAATCCTAGAAGGGCTGCACATCTGGAGGAAGAAGCCCAGTATGAGTGTCACACTAGAAATCTTCCTCCTCCCCTCTGTCATCAGGAGAGCAACAGACAACTCCCTACCTTAACCATTACACCAAAGGGACCCTAACAGTGATACAAGCATTAGGTCTCACACTGAAGATGTTCCTCAAAATCCTGGTTCTCGCCCTGAAGATGGCCTAGCAGTATGCCCTTCGAGAAGACCTCCACCATCACCGATGAGAAGGAGGTTCCACCCACAGGGAGTACAGCCAATCAAAAGTTGTCCCCCTAACGACATCACACTCAACGTCACAAGCAGCTCCCCATGAAAAATCAGGTACGATACTCCTCAAGCCACATAATTGCAAAAAATAGCTCAAATCCCACCAAAGTAGCTCATTGCACACAGTGATCCTGTCCTGAGGATGGTCAAAACAAGGTGCCCAAAACATGTAGACATCCTTTAGAAACCTGATAGAAACACAAGAAATTCGGATTGACCCCCGACGACTACGGCCTGTTCCCGACCTACGAGAAACACAGGATTACCCTTTGCCGAGTCTTAGTCTGTCCTTGACCCACCGTCTTTAATAACACTAGCCTGAAATTCCATTAATCGCCGAAAGCATGATGAACATCAGACAGCTCCATAGAAATACTAGTGTGCCAGAGAAGCAAGTCAATAGAAGAGCCGAGAGAATTCTGTATAAAATCAATTCTGTAGATTCTGCCATTATGTTCAATAAAACGTGTTTGAAGGTCTGTTTCCAGCATACACCAATATCCGGCATGCAGACCCCATACCACAGCAACACCCCAGCTTGTGAAGATTTAGGAGGATCAGCCGCCTGCAGCAGGAACTAGCATCCAAAGAGCAAGAAAAAGCCATGATCACCAAAGAATGGATACAACTCTTCAAGGAATGGGATAAAATCCACAGTAGGAATCTTGTAATAGCCCCCTCGGATGTTGGGAACATAATGATGGTCCTAGCAGCAATGCCCTTCTCACACCTGAGCATCAATATCAGGACATCGTTGACTGCCTTAAGCATATGGAAGAGAAAGACCCCAAAGAAGCAGAAGACTATACAAGGGAAACAGATTGGACCAAATGGAGGTAGAATACGCCTGGCACAAGAACGTGACGGATGCATCAATATAACCACCTACACCAATCTCACAAAGAAGAAACCTTACAAAGACAAATTTAAGCAAGAATGTCCTGGAAATGTACATATTACCGATGCCCTTCAACCCCTCATCCTAGCCAAAGCCCTTGCAGACAGAGGAACTTATAGAAGTGACATTGTCATTCGCTGTCTACAGGATGCTTCTTTGGATTTGAGGGAGAATGAAGAAATCACCGTCAGGAGAGCTGCCAAGACCACAGCCCTAGTGCTAATCGAGACAACCGAAGATATATATAAAACAAACGAGTTCCTCACCAATGCCACTAAATTCCAATGTATAACCAAGAACCCTACCCTTTAGACAACATTAAACAGGACGCTAACAGGATCATAGAGACTATATCAATGCAGATACGAACACTTTACACCTACCTAGCATTTTTGAAGATTACAACCCTAGTTAAATGTACAGCAATGTGAAGACTCACAAGCAAGGAAACCCTCTAAGGCCTATCATTAGCTAAATACTAGCACCCACATACCACCTTGCAAAAAAACTTAATTCTATTCTCACCCCCTACATCCCCAGCACATACAGTTTGAAGTTGTCTGCAAGGTTCTTCCAAGCCCTGAGATCTGCACCCCTTGGAGATTATATTGCATCAATGGATGTAGAGCCATTGCTTACAAAAGTTCCTGTAGATTAAACCATCAGAATGATCCTTGAACACATTTACAGGGACCTCTCTGGGAGGATTTCTTGTCATGTTCAGAAAAGTACAGTTTGAAGTTATCAAGCACTCACCTGTGAATCCTAGAAGCTCTGCACATTGGGAGGGAGAAGACCAGTATGAGTGTCACATAGGAGACCTTCCTCCTCCACACCGCCATCAGGAGAGCAGCAAACAACTCCCTACCACAACCATTACATCAAAGGGACCCCGACAGTGATAGATGCATTAGCTCTCACCTTGAAGATGTCCTTCAAAATCCTGAAGGTGATCAAAGCACAGGCTCTTGCCCCGAGGACAACCTAGCAGTATGCCCTTCAAGAAGACCTCCACCACCGATGACAAGAATGAAGCTCCACCTATGGAGATGACAGCTAATCAAAAGCCGTCCCCCTAACGATATCACAAGTGATGCCACAAGCAGCGCCCAATGAAAAATAGGGTACCAGACTCCTCAAGCCACCATATTGCAATAAATAGCGTGAATCCAACCAAAGTAGCTTATTGCACACAGCGATCCCATCCTGATGATGGCCAAAACGACGTGGCCGAATCATATAAACATCCTTTAGAAACCTGAAAGAAACGTAAGAAATATAGGTAGACATCTGATAACTACAGGTTATTCCAAATTCAACAGATTGTTATGCCAACCTCCTTCAAACTGGCGATGTTGCAGAGCATCAGGGATCACACGGTCAACATCAGTTTTTTAAATTAAAATCTTTTTTGTAGTGTTTGGTAAGGAACCAGTTGATGAAAGGGTGTTCAATTGTAAATGTCTTGTTATATTGAAAAGACATTCCCATGTTTATAGCAGCACCTTCAACTAATCCTCTCACGTGCGATTCGTCACTTTTCAAAATAGTTTGCACACCGTTCCAATATATTCTGGGGTCTAAATTGAAACTATGAGCAGCCAAAGCACTGACCAGTACATGAAGACCGTAGCTCCACCCATGTTTCCTTGAACATACATCTAGTCCGCTACCACCCTCCCTATAGTAACAACCATTCCAATCATGTCGCGGAACCTTCTGAACACCGTTGTTTCTCTATTATTGCTCTGTGTAAAGGTTTTTGACAAAGTGTTGAATTTGGACTAAACTAACAACACCCGAAACAGCACTTCCGTGATGGCCTGTTATCTTCATAAGGGTGGAAGTCAGTCCACCGAAATATAGTCCTTAGCTTTAAACCAGAGTATTTTAATGGGCTCTTTATACTTGAGACGTATCCTGTTTTAACAGACGAATTTGTTTAAACACACATACACACACTCATACACACACACACACATATATATATATATATATATATATATATATATATATATATTATATATATATATATATATATATATATATATATATATATATATATATATATATATGTATGAGTGCGTGTATGTGTGTTTAAACAAATTCGTCTGTTAAAACAGGATACGTTCTCAAGTATAAACGAGCCCATTTAAAATACTCTTTGGTGTTTTAAAAGCTTAATAGGACTATATTTCGGTGGACTGACTTCCACCCTTATGAAGATAATAGCCCATCACGGAAGTGCTGTTTCGGGTGTTGTTAGTTTAGTCCAAATTCAACACTTTGTCAAAAACCTTTACACAGAGCAATAATAGAGAAACAACGGTGTTCAGAAGGTTCCGCGACATGATTGGAATGGTTGTTACTATAGGGAGGGTGGTAGCGGACTAGATGTATGTTCAAGGAAACAAGAACGCAAGGTGTTTCCGAGCTAACTCGCCTCTCTCTCTCTCTCTCTCTCTCTCTCTCGTCTCTCTCTCTCTCTCTCTCTCTGGCACGACTTGCCGCAAAAATCCCACTCAGGCAAGTTCGCCACACACAAACAATAGGAACATGAACAAGAATAAAAGGTTAAAGAAAATCCACAAAATATAAAAAGAGAAAAAAAAATAAGAAAGAAAAAAAAACTCGAAAATACACTTACATCTTCATATGATCGTAAACCGAATTCACATACACCGCAAACATGCGCGAACTGCGAAACACTTTTATGTGTCAAAAACTAAACTTTTCTCCCCCCCGTTTTTTTTCTTTTTTTATTTACACACCTTTATTCCGTAATCTCAAGAATTCAACTGACTTGGCTTGGGAGAGGAAGACTGTCTGAGGAACAGCTTCTCTCTGTCGAATCAGCAGTAATAACCCTGAGTTGCCTGTGACATGATTAATAACCCCTTCTCCTATCAAAATAAAACCGAAAACCCCCTATTTCTAACTGGCTCACCAGTCCCTTCGGAGCGTACCTACAGCTTGAAAAATATATAAAAAGCCTTTACCGCGGCCACCACTGTAGCCCCCCCTTATTCCCTAAACTACACAAACTGGGAACTCTTACCTGTTGCCAACGGTGCCCTGTCTGTAAGATGTCACGAGGCTTATTAAGACTGCATAAATATAAAAATATATTTATTTCCCAAAGCAATTGGTTGTACAAAGAACAAAAAATGATTAACAAGTCATAATGGCATAAACACCCAAATCTACCCATAAAGAAACCAGTAAGATAACATTCTACCCTCCTGACTAAGGTTACAATCTCAAACCCCAAAAAGTCATATTGTCCAGTATTAGTCAGTTAGAGGATCCCGTTTCTAATCAACCATGGAATCGGACCCATCTGTAATAAAGATAATAGTTATATAGACACGGAAATTTCTCCTCATCGTCTGTGTGCAAAAGTTGAGTATAACAAAAGATCAATCGATCAAAAGCAACAGCAGTTGCGTTGTTTCAACTGCAATAAACCAGGACATCCAAAGAAATTGTGTAGGGTTAAAAATTGTGGAATGTGTAAAAGTACTGAGCATTATTGGCAGTCTTGTCCGTCTCAGATACGGAGAGATGCCAGGCCTGCACCTTAAGGTTCTGGTAATTATAATGTGAGAACTTCCCAGTTAGGTCAAACCAGAGGGCAAAGGGATCGGCGAAATTTTTGGAAGCCCGATCAACAAAAAGGGTACAGGTGATTGGTACATGCCATTGTGGTCTCGTGGGGGACGCCCCAGAGCCCAAGCCTATAGTCTATGGAACAGTAGGGGATGTGGATATCCCAATTTTCATAGACACCGGGACATCAATAAATCTAATGGACTATAATTTGTATCAATCCATGTTCTCCAATTACCCTTTGCAGCCCTCTACGGAGACGGTGTGTGATGTGCAAGCCCATAGATTAAACACCCTGGGTTGTGTACAAATAAGGATTGCTCACTGTGACAGAGTGTTAACAGAACCTTTTTTGGTAATAAAAGGAATTGCCTTAGGTAATAAAATCTTGTTGGGTCATCCTGCTTGTAGAAGACACAAGATTTCATTCCATGCGGGTGTGTAATGGGATAACAATCGGGAAAATGAAGGAAAAAATTACCTCATACCATATGAGGACGTGAAAAGAATGGAGGACATGGAGGAGGTTATTGAAAGAGGAGAGGTGCTCGGTGGTATTAATGGCGGTGATAGGAGTGTTATGGGAAAGGTAATGTTAACACAGTTGGTGATCTGGGAGAAGATTACGGGGGTTGTTCCTATCAGAGTTCATAGTGGTAACAATGATACTAACAATACTGGTGATGATACTAATATGGATGTTATTTCTGATACTAACAATACTGGGGATAATACTGAGGGTGGTAATTTGTATGGGGCGATGGCAAGGGGATATACTAACCACAAATATAGAGGTGTTTTATTTGAAGATATTATGTTACTACCAGGTTCAAAGGTTATGGTAAAAGTTAAATTGAAGGAAATGAGAAAACCCACAGATGTGTGTGTTATTGAAAACAGTGAAAATCTCAGAGGAGTTGTTAGCACGGCATCGGTGAACAGTATATCCAAGAATGGGGTTACGTGGGTGGAGCTATTAAACTGTAATGATACAGCTAGGAGATACCAGAAAAATACATATATAGTGACTTCAAGATTGGAATTGTGATAGTGGTTCTGTGGCTATCGTAGAGGGGAAACCTGAGTTTTCGGAGGCAGAAATACAATCAAGGAAACAAACATTTTGTGAACATTTGGCTAATGCGGATTATAGCGAACACGTTGAAGCGATAAGCGGGCTCTTGGCGGAATTTGGGGATACGGTAGCCTTGCAAGGTGATAAATTGGGGTTGACTAATGTGTTAGAGCATAAGGTAAATTTGAAGAGCAACTCAAAACCTATTTATATTCCTGCATATCGCATACCTTTCAAAATCAGAGAACAGGTAGAGAAAGAAGTTACTAGATGGGAAGAAGAAGGAATCATTAGACCCAGTGTGTCTCCTTACAACTTTCCCTTGTTAGCGGTACCTAAGAAAGACGGTTCGGTCCGTGTATGCGTCGATTTTAGACGTTTAAATGAGAAAACGATCCCTGACCGCTACCCAGTCGCGTGCATACCAGATCTTTTTGTCGAAATTGGGGGACATAATATTTATAGCTCAATTGATTTAGCGCAAGGTTTCTTACAGGTCCCTCTCAGTGAGAGTAGCAAGAAATATACCGCCTTTTCAGTGCCCAAGGGACACTATGAATTTACGCGAATGCCTTTCGGTTTATTGGGCAGTCCGATGACTTTTACCAGGTTGGTGAACACAGTTTTGCACGGGTTATTGGGCAAAAATGTTTTTGTGTATATGGATGACATCCTGATCGCAACAGACACGATCGCACAACACCTGGAAGTGCTTACAGAAGTACTTAGGAGGCTTAGATTAGCGGGGTTGAAAATCAAGCTAGCCAAGTGTTCGTTCTTGAAAAAGCAGAGCACATATCTAGGTCACGTCATATATAAGGAAGGGGTTAGAGTAAATGACGATAAAGTCAAAGCAATAGCGAATTTTCGCACCCCCAGATCAAAGAAAGAGATTAAGTCATTCCTGGGTATCGCCGGTTTCTTCAGGAGGTTCGTAAAAGGGTTTTCTAACATAGCAGCTCCCTAACTGATGTGTTGCGGGAAGACGTTCAATTTCAATGGAAGGAACCCCAGGCGGAGAGTTTTCAAAAGCTTAAAGATGCACTAATGAATCCCCAGGTTTTGAAGTTTCCAGATTTTTATGCAAAAGTTTGATGGGAAATTTCATCCTATAGCTTTTTATAGCAGGAAGTTCAGGATAAAAGGCAGCAACGAGAAGTCCATGGCCACCATAGATAAGGAAGCCTTTGCAATAGTGTCGAGCTTAGTTCATTTTAAAATGTTACTGATGGGGAATAAAGTAGAAGTCCTTACAGATCACAAACCATTACTCGATCTTTTTAATAAACCCGATTTGTCTCCCAAAAGAGCTCGATGGTTTCTAACTATCATAGATTTTGATGCAAAGCTCAAATATATAGAGGGCAAATTTAATGTTGTTGCAGATTCTCTCAGCAGGAGTTTTCATGACGCGGAAGGTTTCCAAGTCGCGCAGGTCACTAACGAAGCCATACAATGGGATATACCTCTCATAGAGCTAAGGCAAGATGAAGACGAGGTTTTAGCAGATGCGAAAGCATTTCTGAGAGGGGAATTAGTCAAGAAACGTTATAGCTTGCCTTTTTCGAGTTTGGAGTTAGAAGGAAATCTGTTGGTTAGGAAAATTAAATATAAGTTGAGAACCAGTGAAAGTAAAGGAGATACGACACAGATCGTAATTCCGAAAGTCCTAATTCCAGTGGTTTTAGATATAGTTCATTGCAGGTTCGGTAGTCCTCACTTGGGAAAAGAAAAAACTTATGATGAGGTTCGGGCTAAATACATTTGGAAAAATATGGTAAAGATGTGGAAAAATTTCGTAAGGAAAAAAAATTATGCGGTGTGCAACGCATGTAAGCCTGCTAGGACAACGTCATGCAAATTAGGATCGTATCCTATACCGAGTAGACCTTTTCAGAGAATACATATGGATGTCTTAGGGAATTTTTGTGAGTCTAGATATGCGAGCAAGTACTTGCTAGTGATAATAGATGAACTTACAAGGATAGTAGAAATTTTCCCACTTAAGCATAAAACGGCCGAAGAAGTAGCCATAGCATTTTTCAATGGTATCGTTTGCAGATATGGTTCACCCGAAGTTCTATTAACCGACAATGGGAGGGAATTTGTGAACAAAACCTTGGAGTGTTTAGCTGAATTCATGGGAATACAGAAAGTAACAATTATTCCATACAGACCCGAGGCTAACGGGTTGTGCGAACGAGCAAGCAGGAAAGTGCTCGAAGCGCTCAGAAAAACGGTAGGTGGTAATGATAGAAATTGGGACAGATATATTAACGTTGTTAGACATAGCATTAACACCATGGTTAGCGATTCAATTAAAATGTCCCCTTTTGAAGCTTTGTTTGGTTATCCAGCGCGAGGCACATTTGATTTGTTAACTACGCCTCACCAGGGGGAGGATATGGTTGAAGCGCTGATATCCACAGCGAGAGAGAGACACGCATGTCTCAGCCATAATCTCGAGTCCACAACCAGAGATATGGTTCAGAAGAGTATTAATAATAATAATAATAATAATAATAATAATATGTTTTATTTCAGCTCGGGGCCATATACATTGAGTATACAAGATACAGACAGTAACATACACAATCTACATACATGAGATATGATAAAATAGAAAAAGAAAATGAATAATCGGCACTTATCCATAATATAGCTGAGGTAGCATAAAAGCTAGTAATCATCATACTGGTAATAACAGTAATAATATTGGTGAGAAAAAAAAATGCATTGCGAGTAATAACAGTTGGAGGTGCACATATTATATAACTCAAATTTCAACTAGAGACCTTAGGTGGTTACAGTAGTCAGGTCCAGAGGGCTTAATACATAAATTAAATGTAAATAAAACTTTAACTTGATAGGAATCACAGTAATAATGAAAAATTAAAATATCAGCTATAAATGTAATAATGACAAAAAACTGCAGATGACATCTTGCCAATACAGAGATTAAGTCCTTTAGGGGACAAAAGGCCTCATTTTCCCATCTTTCCCACAATTTAGATCTTCTTCTTGCTTCACTCCTTAGGATGCTTTGTATGAGCGAGTTGCTGCTGTTTCTCACTCGGGTTACCAGACTGGACATTGTTCGCCTAACAATGATTTTTAAATTGTCCAGGTGGTTTTCAATGAACATCTGTGTGGCGGAGTGGTAGCGGGGAGTGTTTGTGAGGCGTCTCAGAATGTCATTGTGCACAACAGTGATGCGTCTCAACGAAGGTCTCTTGGTATAGTTCGTCCAGAGGGAACACCCATAGATACTGTAGCAGTACGACGCGGAATAGAAGCAGTTTCACGTCTCGGTGACAGAAGGCAAACCTCCTTGCAATCATGTTGCCAGCTGCACATAGTTTACGACGCCTCTGTTCAATGTCTGCCGTATATCTTTTAGGTCGTCGGTGATAATGTGACCCAAATACGGAAATTCGTGCACAAATTCCAGCCGATGGTTTCCGAGGAAAATTTGAGGTTCTGCAATATGCTTAAGCGATCTCGGGAGCAGCGACATACACTGGGTCTTGGTTTCGTTGTAGATTATATCAAATTCCTCTGCATATTGGCGGCAGGTGTCGATGAGTCGTTGGAGGGCCCACTTGCACTGATGGGGAAATCAGAACCATATCGTCGGCGTAACAGAGGTTGTTTATAGTTGTTTCATTGACGGTGCATCCGATTGGGAGCGAGTTCAGTTTGACATTCAAGTCATCTGTGTACGTATTAAACAGGTAAGGAGAGAGAATGCCCCCTTGCCGGAGCCCGTTTAGGGAGCCGAAGGTGTAAGTAACACGTTACCCCATTTGACACAGAATTGCTGTGTGGAGAACCAGCAATGTAAAATGCCAATTAGTACAGGGGTGTGCCCCTTTTATGCAGCTTCAGGAAGAGCTTCAGGTAGTTTACTCTGTCAAATGCTTTTCTCACATCTACAAAACAAAGGAAAATAGGAGAGGCTGATGATAGGTAGTAATTAAGCAATTCTTTCAGTATGTAGATGCAGGTGTCGGTTGAGTGGTTGCTTTAAAACCCGAACTGGTTGTCAGTGGTGTGTAAAAAGGGGAGAAGTCTAACTAGAAGAACAGACTCAAGTATCTTCGATGCGATCGTTGTGATTGCAATCGGCCGGTAGTTGCCAGGGTCAGCTGCATCCTTTAGCTGTTTTTGATTAATGGTATCAAGTGAACTAAGAGTAGGAGTCTGGAAGAAACCGGTGAATTATGCACGCATTGAATAGGGCAGCTAGCAAAATGTAAATTATCGGATGGCAGAGTTTGAAGGCCTCTGCAGGAAGACCATCACAGCCGGGCGATTTATTATTAGGTAGGCTGTTTATGGCATCGCTGATGTTACCTGGCGTAATACGGTCTGCAAAATGAAATTGAATGTTGTCAGTAAGGAGGTTATCTACCATCCCTTCGGGAATCTTGATTCATTTATGCAATTCAGGATATTGTTGAAGTGATCGCCCCACATACTTGCAATAGCTTCGTCTCCGACTGCTTCCCCTACTCTCTGTGATAGCTTTTTAGTTTTGGGATTTAAAGACTGGATATCTTTCCAAAGACGAGGATAATCACCAGATTCTAAGTTTCTAGACATTGCATCGGCTCTTAGTTGTTTTTCATTTAGCCTGCAGTGCTTAAGAGCAAGTTTGAACTGCGCTCTCGCCTGTCTCATTAGCAATGCAGTGTGCCCTTCCCTGGGGCTACCATTTTGCCTCCACAGTAAAAACAATTTCATTTCGTGTGTAATGTATACAGATCTTTAACCAAGTCATTACATCAGGTATATTACGAGAATTACCTTGACGAAATCTGTAGGCAGTCCTGCCCGAAGCAAGCAAAGCGGAGATTATGTTCGAATAGAATTCATTCAGATCCCTACTTGTGGTGGTCATTTCTACAATTTGTGTTAGTACAAAGTAAGGCGTCTGCCGTTGAACTATTGACCGCAACCTGGTTTCCGTTGGTCGCCCTAAAGTCTCTGGTTTTCTGTTGGTTTTTAAAATCCCAGTTTACCGCTGGTGGTCGATCAGTTAGGGGGTTCACGGTAGGGAGGGTGGGGTTCTAGAATGACACCTGTAATGGGATGTGATCGTAGCCCGTTGCAAGATCATAGCGAATATTGCAGGTCATAATTAGAATCCATTGAAAGTTGTGGCGAGATTGTGATGCAGGGGTGTTCCCCAGCCAGGAAGTTGTTAACATAGCGTCCGCTCTATTATGTACATATGAATAGGAGGAGGGAGGGAGGAGCATTACATCGCTAATTTGGAGAGCATGATTTTGACAGAAGCGAGTAAGTTCATTATAAAATTGTTTTGTGGGGTGAGAATTAAGGTCCCCGATTATACAAAATATGATCAGCAGGAGAATCATGAATAATACTGTGTAATTCCCCTAGGATCATGCAGTAATGATCAAAATTATTGTTATTTTCCATGGCATATAAACATTAATAATTAGGATAATCGAGTTCCCTACTGTCACTTGAAGCCCCAGCAATCTGTCACTCCTGTAGGTCATCACCTTTATCGTTTGTCTAACGATTTGTGCCACAGGAAAGAAAGGCCTCCTTTCGGGGCGACCGGCTAGGATTTTGATCTGTAACTGCATCGATGAAGTCGAGAAGGTTCTGTAGTCTTCATGAATTGAATCGCATATGCAAGGTCATGTGGCCAGAGGAGCGTTTCTTGCAGTGCAATAATGCCTTTGAAGTTTTTGCAGAAACATGTTTAGAAGAGGAATGTTCCGCTTGAGGCCAAAGATATTCCAAGAGATTATGTTTAATGTATCCATGACTACTCACGAAGATGGGAGATGAATGCGCTGATCATTTGGGTGGATTGGGGTGGTTAGCCAGGGGAGTGGGCAGTCACTCGCCGTGGGTGGGGGGTTGGCTGGCACTTTGCGGTGGAAATGACCCCGGTTGGAGTGTCAGTAAGTTCCCCTGGGGGTGGTTGATCCCGGATTAGTCTGTATCTTGAACTAAGAATATTAGGACCGAAATTCTCGCCTTTAAGAACGTCGAGGTGTTGAAATAGGCAGGTAATCCTGTAAGCCACTTTATGTTTAATCCTGCATGGGATTTCTGAGAGATGAGTGGTCAGAGCCAGTGAGAAACTTGACTCTCTCACTATGGCATCCAGCGTCACCGATGAGCGCAGATTGTGAATTACTACGTGGCATCTCTTCTCAGGTGTCGGGTGAGGGTGAAACACGAATGTTGGGCTCCGGTCCAGCGGCCAAACGGGAGGTTCTTCTCTTCTTTCTGCTTGTTTGTATCTGCCAGCCGCCAGACCCCTCATGATCAGTTTCATCTGCATCTACGATGGGGGTTGGGGGGGAGAGATAGGGTGGGGAGGATTACGAGGGCTAGTAATCATCACCTGGGGATATATCTTCCACCAGAGGCACTGGGGAGGGAGAAGAGTTTTGGGGGTCAACAGTCCCCTCGGAACGGGGCACTTCCGTGTTGCTGAGGCGAGGAAAAACTGGATGCCGCATTCGTAGTAGTCTGGTGGCTATCTGTGCGATTGTCTATCGATCCCCCTGCACTCCTTTGATCGTCATCCCAGATCCGTGTTGAGGTTATTTGATTCCAACCTTTTTTAAGGCATGATTTATTTATTTCCTGTAGTCCTTGATCACGTCCCCAGATTCTTGATAAATTATCTTTGTCTCCTCAATTTTTTCAGAGTTTTTTCCAATTATTTCTGAGAGAGATTTTACTGTTTTGAAGGCATTTTCTGCAGTGTGGTACACCGCAGGTAGGTTGCTTAGGTCAGCAGGGCCCTTTGGCCCAGGCAGGTTGTAAGGGTCATCGGCGTATATTTCCACCGAGCAGGTCCTTAGCCACTTAGTGATATACGATATTTTTTTGTGAGAGGACAAGTTCTTCGCGGATCGCTCCTGAGAATGCTCTCTGGTATCAGATCTTTGCATTTCGTATATGCAACGTTGATTTCCTCATCGGAGAAGGCATCGCCTGACAGATTGTATAGCGGACTCGACGTCGGAACGGCTCAATTGGTATTGAATAAAGAAAAAGACAATTGTTCGCGAGTACGGAACTTGTGTAAGGGGCACAAGGCACGGTAGGTGCCAGGGTCACTTGCGCAACAAGGTTGGAGGTTGGTCGGGTGACATTTTTGCGGTAAGGGAGGGTCAAGCACTAACACATACACTGCATTCTTTTACCCCATTTCCCATTTCCCAGGACCAATAGGCCTCGAGAAGCTGTGATTTGAAAGATTTCTAAGGCACTGATTGGAGCAGAAAGAATATTAGAATATCTGCCGTTGCACAACACTCTCCGGCTTACACGCCGGGTATTACGTGGAGACACTATTAACACATTGCTTACTATAAGAGGTATAGTCACCAATGGCGAAAAACCCTTCTTTTCTGTGAAGAAACGCGAGAGAGACCTCCAACACGTCCGCACCCCACACAATCAGTATTAGTAAATCATCTGATCCCAAGATCAATGTCGGTGATAAGGTATTTTTAAAACTTAACGTGAGAAATGAGTTAAATTACAAACTAGGCCCGAAGTTTGAAGGGCTGTTTAAAGTCATTGAAGAGAAAATTGGAAATAGGTTTGTAGTTTTAAATGAACGAACAGGTCAGTCGAGGCTAACACATATCTCGAAATTGAAAAGAATTGGTTGTGGCAATTAATATATGATCGCGCAATTGCATTCATTTTTCCTTTTTTTTTTTTCTTTTCTTGTTATCTGTTTTTGTAATTTGATGACAGAATGGCTTCGCA
>NC_087221.1:2204280-2221780 GCF_015104395.2 Macrobrachium nipponense | reverse complement strand
TTACACCAAAGAATTTCTGGAAAAAGGAAAATCTTTATTTAGTGCTGATCATTTTCATTTGTAGTCATATCATACTGACTCGAAACGAATTTCGTTATAGTTATTTACATTAAAATCGAATATTAAAGCAATGATTAGTAATTTAAAGAAACACCACTGTATCAAACTAGTAAGAAAAAGATTATGAATATAAAAATCTTTGTCATTTCAATCAGTGAGAACGAATAGATGGAACAAAGCCCAATCTTTATATTTTTTTATCAATATGATCCATCAGTGTCTGCCGATAAAATTAGAACTATCATTATAAAACTGATTTAAAGGTAAATTGATAAAACAAAACGTTGAACAAAATTATTATTTAAGTATATATTTCAGCAGCTCCCCTTATCTTCTATCGTTTTCCTTTTCATTCAATCGCGGTTCTTTGTTTCTGATCTCATCAGAAACAAAGGGTTTATAAGATTATCTTTATTTATAGTGAGAGTTCATTAGATTTTCTTTAAGAAGATTGTGCCAATATGAATGGAGTATGTCTAAGAATGTTCTCTTTGGCTTTCGTCAAAGTTCATGAGAGAGAGAGAGAGAGAGAGAGAGAGAGAGAGAGAGAGAGAGAGAGAGAGAGAAAGTTACTGTAATGCAAACTGGTCATTTAATTCCCAATGCAATTATTTGGTGATTAAAAGGGCCACATTCTCGCAAAAAATAGACATGGTCAATAGCTATAAAATCGGTGATGTTGTTTTATAATAGTATTTCTTTGTATACACCAACAATGCCATCTTTAAATCTCTCTCTCTCTCTCTCTCTCTCTCTCTCTCTCTCTCTCTCTCTCTCTCTCTCTCTCTCTCTCTCTCTCTCTCTCAATTTCTTGGAAATATTTAGACTCGAGATAATTAACTGAGATAATAGAAAAGAATGCAATCATACTTGAAACCAACGATACTGGAAAATATTATTGTCAATTTTTAGGTTTTCATCCATTCTTTACTTGACGTTGGTGATAATAACGATGAGACCTAACGGACTCATGGAAAGATTTGTTATTTGATCAGTCGCATCATCTATAACATAATCATTTTTTTTGCGACCAATCAAAAACATTTTGTTACGGGTTCACCCTTTAGTATTTTATATGGAGTACCAAAAATACATAAACCAAATACCCCTGTTAGACCTATTATGGCCGCCTACAATAGCCCATCGTCCTCGGTCTCCAAGTATTTAGTTGATTTACTCTCTGAATGTAGTATTAATGAATATACATTAATAAACGGGTACGAATTTCAACAACAAATTGTCAACCAGGATGGTGACTATTTTATGGTCAGTTACGATGTTGAATCACTTTTCACTAATGTACCATTAAACGAAACAATTGATATTATTTTAAACAAGCCTTTATCAGCAATGATACTCTGTTTTATGGTTTTAATAGGGCTATTTTTAAACAATTTCTGGAACATGCTGTGCAAGACTCCATGTTTGTTTTTAACCAGCAACTCTATTCGCAGGTCGATGGAGTTGCTATGGGATCCCCTCTAGGTCCCATTTTTGCCAATTTTTTTGTCTAACTCAGGAAAAAAATTCTTAAATCAATTTGAGTCTACAGAGGATATGCAGACGACACTTTTGCTCTTTTTAAGTACCCTTGGGAATGCACACATTTTCTGGAATATATTAATCAGCAACACCCAAATATTCAGTTTACGATGGAGGTGGAAAGTAGAGACAGTTTGCCATTTCTCAATATCAACATTACAGGAAGCAATTCTGAATTCACCACAGCTGTCTATAGAAAAAAGACCTATACAGGTCTGGCTAACAACTATTACAGTTCATGCCAAAGAACCTTTAAATTAAACACCATTTATGCTCTTGTTCATAGCGCATTAAAATATTCGTCTACCTGGCCAACTTTCCATATTGAAATAGAATTTGTCTTTTTTTTCAGAAAAATTCCTATCGCAAAGACGTAGTCCTTAGAATTATCTATAAACTTTTAACCAAATTTCTCCTGTCATCATTGCCCAACTTTGATGTTCCTAAGAAACTGCTCATTGCTTCCATCCATTTTGTGTTTGATACAAAATTCTCACGTAGACTAAAACAGATCATTGAACAAAAAATTCCCTGTCTTCAGTTAAAACTTATTTCTAATAATCCATGAAGGATCTGTTCATTTTTTCAACTGTAAAGATCGCTTGCAGTCTTTCATGACATATGCTGTTGTATATAAATTCACACGCCCTGGATGTCCGGGCTCTTACATTGGATCTACTCGTAGGCTATTGCAAGTGAGATATTGCAGCCACATGGTTTTCAGCAGTTTTCGTACAGGCCAGAGACTACAAGAACCACAGTTTTCTAACATTATAAATCATGCTGCTATATGCAAAATAGAGGTCTTGAAACAGCACTTCTCTGTTATTGGATATACAAACGACCCAGATCATCTAATTACTCTGGAGTCATTACTTATTAAGAGGCCAGTTCCCTCTTTGAACAATAACACCACGGCTTCACCTCTGTATTTGGTATAACTGACTTTTTGTTTGGGACGTCAGGATTTGCTATTCCTTCTTCGTCTTTAGCCTTGGATGGTTAGTGTCTTAGTTCTCTCTCTCTTCTTAGAGTGTTTTAAAGCATTTTTTAAACTTTTAACTTCCGCTTTTCTTTTTAAACCATTAATTTCTAATTACCTTGTAATTTTGTGAATTCCTTTTTATAATGTGTTTACTTTTATTGTTCACAGACTGATGATGCACCGAGAATTGCGTGCGAAAAGTTTTGAATAAACTATGGCCTTCTACTGGTGTATTATGGTACCTCCTGAAGTATTATTGAGAAATATATATATATATATATATATATATATATATATATATATATATATATATATATATATATATATATATATATATATATATATATATATATATATATATATATATATATATCGAACTACAAATATCCTTTAATATCTAATTCACTCTACCTCGGAATTAATATCATATATGTTTAACCGAGGGGAATTTATTAAGCGATAATAGAATTGGCGATCGACAGACGCGAACCAATCGACTCTCCATTCTAGGACTGGCAGTGAAGTCCCAAAACCACCCCGCCACCGCAAGAGATATAAGTATATGCCGCCTCCCACCTCGAATACCTGACGCGCGTAGGTATTTTTTGTTTTGGAGACTGCATGCAGCCCATCTCGTTCTCGGTTGCGTGGTAGTGCTTTTGCCCGCACGTAGTCATTATATATAAGTCTATCACATTACCGTTTTGATTCAATATACATATATCGTAACTAACAAATGTACTTTTAATTATCTAATTTCGCTCTACCTCAGCAATTAATATTATTTTCATATTTATGGGTTAAACCAAGGGGAGAATTTATTAAGTCGATAATAGAATTGGCGATCGACAGGCGCGAACCATCGACCTCTCAATCCCAGGACTGGTAGTGAAGCCCCAAACAACCCCGCCACCGCAAGAGATATAAGTATATGCCGCCTCCCACCTCGAATACCTGACGCGTGTAGGTATTTTTTGTTTTGGAGACTGCATGCAGCCCATCTCGTTCTCGGTTGCGTGGTAGTGCTTTTGCCCGCACGTAGTCATTATATAAGTCTATCACATTACCGTGATTCATATACATATATCGAACTACAAATGTACTTTAATATCTAATTCGCTCTACCTCAGAATTAATATATTTTCATATATGTTTAACCAAGGGAGAATTTATTAAGCGATAATAGAATTGGCGATCGACAGACGCGAACCATCGACCTCTCAATTCTAGGACTGGCAGTGAAGCCCCAAAACCACCCCACCACCGCAAGAGATATAAGTATATGCCACCTCCCACCTCGAATACCTGCCGCGCACAGGTATTTTTTGTTTTGGAGACTCCATACAGCCCATCTCGTTCTCGGTTGCGTGGTAGTGCTTTAGCCCGCACGTAGTCATTATATATTAAAGGACATTTGTAGTTCGATATAAAAGAAAGTAATCATAATACTGGTAATAATAGTAGTAATATTGGTGAGAAAAAAAATGCAATGAGAGTTATAACAATTAGTGCACAGATTATATAACTTAAATTTCATCTAGAGACCTTGGAAGGTTACAGTAGTCAGGTCCAGAGAGGTAAATACGAAAATTGAATGTAAAAAAAAACTTTAACATTGATAGTATTCACAGTAATAATGAGCAAGTAAAATATCAGCAGTAAATATAATGATAATGACAGAATCTGCAGTTGACATTTTGCCAATACAGAGATTAAGTCCTTCAGGGGACAAAGGCCTCATTTTCTCATCTTTCCCACAATTTAGATCTTCTTGCTTCACTCCTTAGGATGCTGTGTATGAGCGAGTTGCTGCTGTTTCTCACTCAGATTACTTGACTGGACATTGTTCGCCTTACAATGATTTTTAAATTGTCCAGGTGGTTTTCTATGAACATCTGTGTGGCGGAGTGGTAGCAGGGAGTGTTTGTGAGGCGTCTCAAAATGTCATTGTGCACAACAGTGATACGTCTCATGGTCTCTCGGGTATAGTTCGTCCAGAGGGAGCACCCATAGATACTGCAGCAGTACGAGCGGAAGAGCAGCAGTTTCACGTTTCGGTGACAGAAGGCAAACCTCCTTGCAATCATGCTTACGACGCCTCTGTTCAATGTCTGCCGTATCTTTTAGTTTGTTGGTGATAATGTGACCCAAATACATTCGTGCACAAATTCCAGCCGATGGTTTCCAAGAAAAATTCGTGGTTCTGCAATATGTTTAACCGATCTCGGGAGCAGTGACATGCACTGGGTCTTGGTTTCGTTGTAAATTATATCAAATTCCTCTGCATATTGGCGGCAAGTGTCGATGAGTCGTTGGAGACCTTGCACTGATGGGGAAATCAGAACCATATCATCGGCGTAACAGAGGTTGTTTATAGTTGTATCATTGACAGTGCATCCGATTGGGAATGAGTTCACTTTGACATTCAAGGCATCTGTGTACGTATTAAACAAGTATGGAGAGAGAATGCCCCCTTGCCGAAGCCCGTTTAGGGAGCCGAAGGTGTACGATAATAAGTTACCCCATTTGACACAGAATTGCTGTGTGAAGAACCAGCAATGTAAAAAGCCAATTAGATATAGGGGGGTGTGCCTCTTTCATGCAGCTTTAGGAAGAGCTTCAGCTAGTTTACTCTGGCAAATGCCTTTCTCACATCCACGAAACAAAGGAAAACAGGAGAGGCTGATGATAGGTAGTAGTTCAGCAATTCTTTCAGTATGTAGATGCAGGTGTCGGTTGAGTGGTTTGCTTTAAACCCCCGAACTGGTTGTCAATGGTGTGTAGAAAAGGGAGAAGTCTCACTAGAAGAACCGACTCAAATATCTTCGATGAGATCGTTGTGATTGCAATCGGCCGGTAGTTGCCAGGGTCAGCTGCATCCTTTAGCTTGTTTTTGATTAATGGTATCAAGTGAACTAAGAGTAGGGAGTCTGGAAGAAACTGGTGAATTATACACGCATTGAATAAGGCAGCTAACAAAATGTAAATTATCGGATGGCAGAATTTGAAAGCCTCTGCGGGAAGACCATCACAGCCAGGCGATTTATTATTAGGTAGGCTGTTTATGGCATCGCTGATGTTACCTGGCATAATACGGTCTGCAAAATGAAATTGAATGTTGTCAGTAATGAGGGTTATCTACATCCCTGCGTGAATCCTGATCATTTATGCAATCCAGGATATTGTTGAAGTGATCGGCCCACATACTTGCGATAGCCTTGTCTCCGACTGCTTCCCCTACTCTCTGTGATAGCTTTGTAGTTTTGAGTTTTATGGACTGGATATCTTTCCAAAGATGAGGATAATCACCAGATTTTAAGTTTCTAGACATTGCATCGGCTCTTAGTTGTTTTAAATTTAATCTGCAGTGCTTAAGAACAAGTTTGAACTGAGCTCTCGCCTGTCTCATTAATAGTGCAGTGTGTCCTTCCCTTGGGCTACCATTTTCATCCACAGTAAAAACATTTCTCGTGAGTATGTATATAGATCTCTAACCAAGTCATTCCATCCAGTTATATTAGGAGAATTACCTTGATGAAATCTATAGGCAGCCCTGCCCGAAGCAAGGATATAGAGATTATGTTCGAATAGAATTCATTCAGATCCCTCCTATGGTGGTCATTTTTGCAATTTGTGTTAGTACATTGTAAGGTGTCTGCCGGTTGAACTACTGACCGCAACCTGGTTTCCGTGGTCGCCCTAAAGAATCTAGTTTTCTGTTGGTTTTTAAAATCCCAGTTTACCAAAGTGAGCGGTCAGTTAGGGGGCTCACGGTAGGGAGGGATGGGGTACTGAATGACACATGTAATGGGATGTGATCGTAGCCTGTTGCAAGATCATAGCGAATAATGCAGTTCATAATAGAATCTTGAAGTTGTGGAGATGAGATGCAGTGGTCCAGCCAGGAGGTTGTAATTGTGTCAGCTCTATTATGTACATATGAATAGGAGGAAGGAGGGAGGAGCATTACATCGCTAATTTAGAGGGCATGATTTTGACAGAAGCGAGTAAGTTCATTATAAAAATTGTTTGGTGGGGTAGGAATTAAGGTCCCCAATTATACAAATATGATCAACAGGAAAATCATGAATAATACTGTGTAACTCCCCTAGGATCATGCAGTTAAGATCAAAATTATTGTTATTTTCCCATGGCATATAAACATTAATTACTAGTATTTTAGAGTTCCGTACTGTCACTTGAAGCCCCAGCTTTATAATATTGCCTAACAATTTGTGCCACAGGAAAGAAAGGCCCCCTTTCGGGCCACCGGCTATGATTTGGTCTGTAACTTGCATCGATGAAGTTGAGAAGGGTCTTCTCTTTTAATCAAAAAGAGTTATATTTAATTCTTATAAACAAAAGACAAGCGAGTGAGTGGCAAATTGAACTGAGTCAAATACTCCTTTCAGAGTTTTTTTTTTCTAATTATCATATAATGATGGCTGACTGGCTAATTAAAAAGCTATATCTTTCATAATAGAGAAGGAATTCAAATGATTTCAGGAAGCGAATTTGATTACACCAAAGAATCTCTGGAAAAAGGAAAATCTTTATTTAGTGCTGATCATTTTCATTTGTAGTCATAACGTACTGACTCGAAACGAATTTCGTTATAGTTATTTACATTAAAATCGAATATTAAACGAGGTTTGACGAAGGAAAACATTATTTTTGACCAAGGCAGACCTGTGGCACTCATGGAGGACTATTCACCACCTGTACAGGTTGGTGCGACTCTCGAAATAATTATCAAGAGGTCTAAATAGACCAAAAACACCCAAAGGGCTCTCTCACAGGCTAAAAGCATGTATATAGAGAGAAGTGACTTTGAATTTCAGGTCTGCCTAATCAAAAACAACCATTCCAATGTCAAACCTCCCCACTACAGGGAAGGAGAGCCGTTCCAAGAAAGAAGAAGAACAGCGCAATCCATCCATCAACTGTTTTCACCCATCGTTACCATGTTCACTATTGAGTTAATATAGTGGTTATCGAACTGTGTGAAATGTAAAAGGAAAGAAAACCATGAAGGGTGGGGTCTGAGTGACCCAGGTCTGCCTTGGTCAAAAATAATGTTTCCTTCGTGGCAAACCAACCTCGTTTTTTGACCGAAGGGCAGACCTGGGTCACTCATGGAGTATTTACCAAGAGTCATAAAAAAGGGAATTTTATGACAAGGGAAAGAAGGGAAGGGAAAAGAAACAGCTGATGGAAGAGGGATACACCTGAAAAAATAGCTAATTGATGTATCCTGAGGTAATATCATTGGAAATAGCGAATTAATGAGAAATATTCAATAATACTATAATTAAATATAAGTATTCTGTATCTTGACTCTGTTAAGAATTGAATAAATCAAATGCATTAAACAAGTAGTTATTTACTCAAAAACCCTTAACCAAATCATAATCCACAAAAACTCAAAATTTAATAAAGGCAGACCTAGAATGATAGGTATCGTACTAGAAAAAATGAGATAAAGTATACATATTATACTTAATAAGTAGAATACCAGGAATCCAGTTGACACCATGACATCAACCCCATTATGTTGTTAACACAGACATAAATTGTAATCTAAAAATATACTTATAATAGAAATATATATTTAGACAATATGAAATAGTACCTTATGTACAAATAGATAACAAATGACGTATATAAAACAAATTAATTAAATTTATGAATATATGCTTCCAGATTCAGAACCCAGCACGACAAAAGACGAGGAAATAATAGACATCTCCTTCAAATAATGTTTTCTGAAAACGTTATAGAAGACCATCCAACAAGATCACAAATTCTTTTGCTATTCATACCTTTTAGGAAAGCAAAAGAAGTTGCGACTTTTCTCAAATCGTGAGTTCTGGGAAAGGAACCTGGATCAGCCCAACGAATAAATTGACGCATAAATAGTCTCAACTTATTAATTGATATGTCAGAAAGGTTTTCTGGGTGTACAAAAATTTTTTTTAAAATTTTGTATTACAAGTTTAAACAAGGTACTTCTCCAACTTATGCACCGGACATAAAGGATGACGACCTCCTTAATCATCCTTAAGTCTAGTGATAAAAATCAGTTCACGTCTAGAATTAGGACGTTCATTCTTGGCCAAGAAATTTGGATCAGGAAACAGTCTGACCCTCTCTGAAGAAAAATCAAGAAATTCATATGAGCTCAGTAGTAAATGAGATTAGAAACAATGTAATATATAAACTATCTTTAACACAAGGGTTCTCTTGGAACCTTGAAGACAATGCAAAATTTAAAAACCTTATCTGAAGACAAAGAAATTTTGTACAAGGAATCATGGTTTGACTTTAAAAAAGGGCTTTCATAAATTCTGGAAATGGATGAACCGATACATCAATGTTGAAAGCAAGCTTAAGAGGATTAGATAATGCAGACTTATGAGTTGAAATTGTGGTAGGAGATAAATGTCTATCATTAAAAAGATTTCTCAGAAATGCTAAAATAGTTTCCACTGAAATCTTACTAATATTATTAGATCTAATAAAATGAAAAAAAAACAAAAAGAGTTCCACACAGTCTGATATTGTCTATTGGTAGAAGTTCTTAAGGATTTAAATAAAAATTCTTGCTGAAACACTAGAGTATAACTTGTTATGAATCTTAATCATAAACTCCAGCAAGCTAGTTGGAGGAGAATCTTTGAGGCACAAAAGCAACGATTCCTCCCAACTAGTTGCGAGAGTACTGGATTCAGGATTATGACTCTTTCTTCTTTTTGCCCTTGCTGCAATAGAGGGAACCATGACTGGGCACAGTCCACAATGGGGCAATCAGCTTTGCTTTTCCCCTGAAGCTTTCCAAATAACTGAGCACTCTGAGGATCATCTTTGTTGGAAGAAACAGGTAAATTACTTGCCACCTGTTCCAGTCCCATGTGAGGGCGTCGACCTCCACTGCTAGGAGGTCGATCACTGGAGAAACGGAGTGAGGTAACTGGGAATTCTCTCTCGTGGCAAAAGGAGTCTAAATTGGGGGCATTCTCAACTGGGAGCAAACATAGTGGAAGGATGTCTGATCCAGAGACTACTCCGATGGTATTGGATGGCTTCTGGATAACGCATCTGAAATAACATTTCTCACCCCTGCCACGTGAAACGCTGTCATCGTTAGGTTTTCCTACTCTGAACGAAACCTCAGAATAGAGAGGGTCCACTCACTAAGAGGCTTTGATTTCGCGGACCCCTTCCTGTTCAGACAGGCCACTGCTGTTGCGCTGTCTGAGTGTAATCTGAAGTGGATCCCTGGCTGGAGATTCAGCTTCTTGATGGCAATATACACGACGGGTATCTCTAAAATATTTATATGGCAAGTTGAGAGAGGATAAGACCGCGCACCCTGAAACATCTGCGCTGCAGATGTGTGAATCCCCTAGCCTGTCTGGGAGGCATCTGTGTACACATCCAGACTGGGTGGAGGTGGACGGAAAGGAATCACTGCCGAGAAAATCTCTGGATGCATCCATCTTTCTAGAGCCTTCTTGATGAAAGGAGGGAATGGACATAACTGATCCCTTTGCTTTCTATTGGTCTTCGTGATTAAAAAGTGATTCAGGCCCTTTAAAATGGCTTTGCCCACAGGGTCGCCTATTGATGCAAATTGGAGCCTCCCCAACATCTGCTCCACTTGCCGACAAGACACTGATGTTTGCTTCAAAAATAACGAAAGGGTCCGAGATAGAGACATGGACCTTGTTCTCTCAGAGATACAGGGTACCAGAAGTGGTGTCCTAACCACCCACAGCCACTGAAAGTCTGTTCCGGAGTTAATCTTGATTTCTTCATGTCGATAAGAAAAACCCCCAACTCAGACAAGGTCTGTAAAACAATCCTTGTTACCTTTAAACAACCCACTCCCGAATTCACCCATATCAGCCAGTCGTCCAGGTATATCAATAACCTGGATACCTTTCTGCCTGAGTTCTCTCAGAATTGGACGGCAGATCTTCGTGAATACTCTCTGAGCGATGTTGAGTCCGAAAGGTAGAGCTTTGAAACGAAACTTCTTCCCTTCTAGACTGAATCTGAGGAACTTCCTGTAATATGGGTGTATTGGAAATTCAGAATATGCCTATAGGTGTCTTTCAAGTCGATGGAGGTGGCAAAAGCTCCTACTGGCAACAACAATCTTATGTCTTGCAAAGTTGTCATTCTGAAGGTCGGACATTGTATTGATTGTTGAGGGTTGACATGTCAAGATGATCCGTCTTTTGTTGTATCTTTCTCGGGACTGAAAATAAGGGGCCCTGAAAGAGGAGGGAGGTCGTCTCCTCTATTGCCCCGGTTTTCATCATGTATGAAACAAATTCTTTGAGTTGTGGATTGAAGCCTGAAAGAATGAATGGAAGTGTGATGGAGGACTGCACCACTCCCACACCTCAGCCCCTTTTATGTTTGCAAGACCCTGAATCTCTTGTACAATATGATGAAGATTGGAGTCTCCTGCAACCCTCAAATTCTAAAAAGATTTACCCCTCCCCTGGAAGACTGGTTACATCTAGGGGTGCCTGGAGACATCATACCTCTGCCCCGAGGTTACATTTTCCACGACCTCTTGAGGTACCTCAGGGACATCTGTTAGAAGATGAAGAAGTGTACTGATTCTGGTAATTCCTTCTGAAGTTACCCAAGGTCTTGTGAGAAAGGGCGCTTCGTAGCAGGATTCCTAAAACAAAGCATTGACTTGGCCTGATGAACAGCTTGGGTGACTACTCCTTCCCAGGCGTCCTCATGAGAGAGGTTCTTTGAAAGCAGATCTGGACTGAGGAGCTTTAAAACCAGAGTATTTTTCATAAAACAGCCCGGAAGTGCGAGCTTCCTCAATTCATATTTCTTTCTAGCGAAGAGGTTGTAGGCTGTCTACCATGGCTGTAAGGGCATCTTCAACAAAGCCTAGAGCTGAAGAGTTAGGATCATCTTTAGGGGTCTGTCTGGTTGGTACTTCCATTAGTTCCTCGTTGGACGAGTGGTTCGCACTAGGCTACCCATCCGGTGGTCCGAAGGTTGATTCTCGGCTCTGCCAACGCTAAATCAGAGAAATTTATTTTTTGGTGATAGAAATTAATTTCAGGATATAATGTGGTTCGGATCCAACAATAAGTTGTAGGTCCCGTTGCTAGGTGACCAATTGGTTCCTAGCCACGTAAAAATGTCTTATCCTTAGGGACCAGCCCTAGGGGAACTGTTAATCAGCGCAGTATTCTGGTAAAAAATGGTATATACTACAAACTTTTGTACTTCCGCTGCGATGGTCATGTTCAACGAGCTGAGGAAGTTCTGATGTGCACCCAGCTCGTCTTGAACAGCATTCTTAGGAGGCGGCTGCCATCTGTCAGAATTGAACAAGACGGCCGGTTCCGTGAGAACAAAATTCTCCCCTCTCAAATGTCTTAATGTATTCCGTAGATGTTATGGGAGAAATAGAGTCTTCTTCCCAGGTTTATCCCTACTCGGGGTCGCCGTTTTTAATAAATCTCTTCCATCTACCTCTGTCCTGTGTCATTTCCTCCCGTACTAGAGTCGGGGACGAAATTCTTAGATGCACGACTACTGCCCTTTCCCCCTTCGAATCTGGAGGATGGAAGGGGCTGTCATTTCATTCTGAGATAGCAGCAGGATCGGGTGTGAGACGATCAAAAAGGGCCTCATAAGCCTGACGGACTGGGATGATGCCTATTGTTCTTGGAGGAGCCATGTCTCTTTGAACCTGTGCCTCCTGAGAGTTTCTAATTAATGAAATATTCTTCTGGAAAGAGGTGGCGTCAGACGAGGAATCATCGTTAGATTCTTAAAGGGATGTTCCTCTAGAGTAACAATCCATTGTTGCGTATCCCTAATTGCTCCAAGGATAATCTCCAAGGTATCCTGAGAATTAGCCAGAGAGGGCGGCGCCCCTGAGGCGGAAGGGGCTAACTGGGACCAGGAGGCGACTGTGTAAGGGCGGCAGAGGCAATACATTCTTCTTGAGTCACTGCTGAAGAGATGGGATCTTTGGACGAGCCACCCTTCATAGAACCGTGGGAAGAAGCTGTAGAGGATTGGATTCGACTTCCCCTGAAAGTGTGTGAATCCACAAGATCTAGATTGGCGTTAGATGCCGAGTATGACGCAGGGCGACAGACTTAAAAACTTATCATGTATAGGAGGTTCTTTAAAGGCCACAGGAGAAGGCTTAGAAATTACAGTTGTTGAGATTCCAGTATCGCATCAGGCAGGTTCCGAGATGCATCAACTTCAAGAACCACCTCACGGCAGGAAAGAAGCCCTTGAGGAAGCCACATCCTGTGCAATTGCAGATAAAGCCACATTCTGTGCAATTGCAGATAAAGACTCCTCTTCTTAGTCGTCCATTATCTGCTATAGAGGACACGCGTCAAAGGAAAGTCTTCAGGAATAGTTCAGGTAAACGAGACTAAACCTAAAAAATCAACATTTTGAGCAAAGACAAAGAAATTACCTACCCTGGATTGAGATCCAGCAGGAAGAGTCAAATCCAGGCGCAGTATGTGTCTTAAATTCTGATGAGCATCATGAACAGTTTTTCCCCAAACTCATAAATTCAGTCAGTAAGCGCCTTAAAGGCAATGATGGCGTCTTCGGTTGGGCCAAATTACGGGCCTTGTCCCATAGTCCATCACAGTTGCTGCAAATTGCTCCATGCACGAGTCGTGGGCTATGTCCTCTGTTGCGTGATTGCATTCACAGCAGGGCATTCTGGAAGAAGGATTTCCTATTGAGTTTATATCTTCAAAAAATCCTTTGCCGCCCAAGGGTGGCATCCAACTTTAGGGCGGCACACCTTAAGGTGGCGACTCAGCAACAAGCATTATTGCAATTATAGCCCCACCGCCGCAACCGCAGCAGAAAGTAACTAGGGCAATCCTAGAGCTGCTATGGAAAGGGGGAGGGGGGGCGGCAGGGTATATGTAATCAAGGTATTCAATCCCTTCAAAGTCCTGCCGCTGCAATCGCGGTAACTGCAGCAAAATGCAATCAGTATAATCCTGCAGCTACTATGAAAAAGGGGGCGGGGGCGGCAGGTAAGGCTGATAAATGGAGTAAAGCAATATAAACTGTAGAAAGGGAATGAATAAAACACATAAAAAAAATAAAATATATCACACTAGGCGTCATTAACGCCAACGCGGCTGACATTAGCAATCTGAATGTCTGCCGCGTTGCTAAAAACCATTCATGAAATAGTATGCCGCTCAAGTAAATACACCCTTAAATCAAAGGAAGCGGTCCTGTCACCTTCATCCACCTATCCTGAACAGATACCTGGTTCAGGATAGAAGAGGTATATCACCAACGAGGCAGACATTAGCAATCTGAATATCTGCCTCGTGCTAAAAACCATTCATGAAATAGTATGCCGCTCAAGTAAATACACCCTCAGCTCGAAGGAGGCGGTCCTGCTGCCTTCTTCCATCTATCCTGAACAGATACCTGGTTCAGGGTAGATCAGGTATCGCCAACGCGGCAGACATTAGCAATCTGAATGTCTGCTGCTCAAGTAAGTACACCTTCAACTCGAAGGAAGCGGTCCTGCCGCCTTCATCCACCTATCCTGAACAGATACCTGGTTCAGGATAGAAGAGGAATCGCCAACGCGGCAGACGTTAGCAATCTGAATGTCTGCCGCATTGCTAAAAACCAATCATGAAATGGTATGCCGCTCAAGTAAATACACCCTCAATTAAAGGAAGCGGTCCTGCCGCCTTCTTCCACCTATCCTGAACAGATACCTGGTTTAGGATAGAAGAGGTATATCGTACTGCACCCTCCATGAGACAGCGCTGCCGCGAAGGACGAGATAACTCATGGGGATTCTCCTACTCACCATCAAAAGGCTGATAAGGGGAGAACCAACGGTACCCCAAACACCCCTGGCCGAAGACCGAGAGGGGAGGGCTACCAGCTGGGGAGCACACCTCAAGGAAGGGGAGGGCGGGGTGGGGGAGGATGGTACATAACAATAGCCTACCCTCTCATGAAGCGATAAAAAACACATCCCGCAAAGCAAAGATATTACAAACACATATATCAAAACTGACCCTAGGTCAGTCTAGAAAAGGTAAAACATGAATAAAAAACACACAACAAATAATATAAAAGCTAGGTTAGCTTATTTAGAACATAGGAATATAAGCGAGCCCCCTAGTTCATTATGGCTGACAACAAATATGGCCGTCGCTTTGGTCAGGATGAGTACACAGTCTTGACAAGCCAATTAACAACGAAATACGTATGTATTAGGCCAAAGGAAAACACCAAAATGAACTATGGGCTAAAAGGAATTATTAATGATAAAAACTCACATTAGGATGAGGATAATAATCTCAAAAAACGGAAATAAATGAGAGTCACACAAAAGGTAAACACCTGTCAAGGCGAAATAGGTGAACATGGTAACGATGGGTGGAAACAGTTGATGGATGGATTGCGCTGTTCTTCTTCTTTCTTGGAACGGCTCTCCTTCCCTGTAGTGGGGAGGTTTGACATTGGAATGGTTGTTTTTGATTAGGCAGACCTGAAATTCAAAGTCACTTCTCTCTATATACATGCTTTTAGCCTGTGAGAGAGCCCTTTGGGCGTTTTTGGTCTATTTAGACCTCTTGATAATTATTTCGAGAGTCACACCAACCTGTACAGGTGGTGAATAGTCCTCCATGAGTGACCCAGGTCTGCCCTTCGGTCAAAAAAGCAATGATTAGTAATTTAAAGAAACACCACTGCATCAAACTAGTAAGAAAAATATTATGAATATAAAAATCTTTGTCATTTCAATCAGTGAGAACGAATAGATGGAACAAAGCCCAATCTTTATATTTTTTTATCAATATGATCCATCAGTGTCTGCCGATAAAATTAGAACTATCATTATAAAACTGATTTAAAGGTAAATTTATAAAACAAAACGTTGAACAAAATTATTATCTAGTATATATTTCAGCAGCTCCCCTTATCTTCTATCGTTTTCCTTTTCATTCAATCGCGGTTCTTTGTTTCTGATCTCATCATATCATGAAAATGTTCCGTAACTGGTTAAAAAGAATGGCTAAATAACACTGGATACCAGTATGTGCTAAGATGTTATACAAGGGTTTATAAGATTATCTTTATTTATAGTGAGAGTTCATTAGATTTTCTTTAAGAAGATGTATTGAATTGCAGATGGCAAGGTCATGTGGCCAGAGGAGCGTTTCTTGCAATGCAATGATGCCTTTGAAGTATTTGCAGAACATGTTTAGTAGAGGAATGTTCCGCTTGAGGCCAAAAATATTCCAAGAGACTATGTTAAATGTATTCATGGCTACTCACGAAGATGGGAGATGAATGCGCTGATAATTTGGGTGGATGGTGGGTTAGCCAGGGGGAGTGGGCAGTCACTCGCTGTGGGCGGTTGGCTGGCACTTGCGTTGGAAATGACCCTGGTTCGGGTGTCAGTAACTTCCCCAGGGGGTGGTTGGTCGCGGATTAGGTTATATCTTGAAACTAATTTATTAGGACCAAACTCTTGCCTTTAAGAACGTTGAGGTGTTGCAATAGGCAGGTAATCCTGTAAGCCAGTTTATGTTTACTTTTGCATTGGAGTTCGTGAGAGATGAGTGGGTCAGAGCTAGTGAGAAACTTGACTCTCTCCAATATGGCAGCTAGTGTCACCGAAGAGTGCAGGTTGTGAATTACTACGTGATATCTCTTCTCAGGTGTCGGGTGAGGTGAAACACAAATGTTGGGCTCTGGTCCAGCGGCCAAACGAGATGTTCTTCTCTTCTTTCTGCTTGTTTGTATCTGCCAGCCGCCAGACCCCTCATGATCACTCTCATCTGTATCCACGATGGGGGGTTGGGGGGAAAGATAGGCTGGGGAGAATCACGAGGGCTGGTAATCATCACCGGAGATCTATCTTCCGCCAGAGGCACTGGGGAGGGAGAAGAAGTTTGGAGACCAACAGTCCCCTCAGAACAGTTCTTAGGTGATGGGGGCACTCCCGTGTTGCTGGGAGGCGAGGAAAAACTGGATGCCACATTCAAAGGAGTCTGGTGGCTATCTGTGCGATTGTCTATCGAATCCTGCACTCTTTTGATCACATCCCAGATCCGTCCAAAATTATTTGTTTCCACAGTTTTAAGACTGTCTAGGGATTCCTGTAGTCCTTTGATCACGTTCCAGATTCTTGAAAAATTATCAATTTTTCAAATTGTTTCTGAGAGTGATTTTGCTGTTTAAAAGGCATTTTGTGCCGTGTGGTACACCGCAGGTAGGCTTAGGTCAGCAGGCCCCTTTGGAGGCACATTGTAAGGGTCATCGGCGTAGATTTCCACCGAGCATGTCCTTAGCCACTTAGTGATATATGATATTTTCTTGTGAGAGGACAGGTTTTTCACGGATCGCTCCTTGAGAATGCTCTCTGGTATCAGATCTTTGCATTTCCTATATGCAATGTTAATTCCCTCATCAGAGAAGACATCATTGACAGATAGTATAGCAGACTCGAAGTCGGAATGGTTCGATTGGTATTGTATAAAGTAAAGACAATTGTTCACGAGTATGGAAGTTGTGTGTGGTGCACAGGCACCGGTAAGTGCCAGGGTCATTTGCGCAATGGTTGGAGGTTGGTCGGATGACATTTTTGTGGTAAAGGAAGGGCCAAGCACTAACACATACAATGCATTCTTTTACCCATTTCCCAGGACCAATAGCCTTCGAGTAGCTGTGATTTGAAAGATTTCTATGGCACTGATTGGAGCAGAAAGAATATTACTATATCTGGAATTACACAACACTCTCCGGCTACTCCGCCGGGTATTACATGGAGACACTATTAACACATTGCTTACTATAAGAGGTATAAATACCAAGGGTGAAAAACCCTTC
>NC_087221.1:2199530-2203780 GCF_015104395.2 Macrobrachium nipponense | reverse complement strand
TAATGATTTGGTTTTGAAATTCATACCATTCTTTGAAATAAAATTACTAGAAGTATTCTCGTTAAGGAGAGAAACCAGATATTTTGAAATCGAAAAAGAAGGGCTGTTATACGCTGCCATAATAGGTCTTACTGGAATTCCATCTTTACGATTTTTTGGTAGACCATACAAAATACAGAAGGAAGAAACTGTTACATACAACTTTTGGGAGGTTTTATCACGTAATAACATTGTCAGTTTTTAATTTCCTTAAGAATCTGTTAATACGATCCTCTCGTTTATAAATGTCTAAAAAGTTAGGTTTGCCATGAGCTACAAACTTAGAAGTGTACGACGGTATGTCTTCAATCTTATTCACATAATCATTCATATTCAATAGTACAACTCCTTTGCCGTTGTCTGGATTGCAGATCACTAGTTCCTCACATTTCCTAAGTGAAAAGTGAAAACAAAAGTTCCAAATCATCTTTCCTAAAAAACAGGGCCCCCGTAACCTTTAATTGTGTATAAGTCTTACGTATATGAGCAGCCATTTTTTTGTTGTTGTAAATTACTTGAGTTTTTTGGCATATCCAAATTAACAAATCTTTGAAACAGCACCTCCAAAGGGAAATATAATCTGACATAGTTAGGTCTATAGGAGGGTAAACAAAAATCAAGCCCGAAAGACAACAGGAATTTTCCCTTTTGGACATTACATAATTGGAAAAATTATATATACATTGGTTTCATTGGTCAAACATCGGAATTACAATACCCAAATTCTGCATCTTTCTTTGATGGCGAACAAATATATGAGAAATTAATGCATTTACATATTCATTAAACAATTTCGGAAAAATAAACCGATCAACAAAGGACAAGTCATCAAACAAGAGTCTCTCAATTGGGTAACGGTCTCTTTAAAATTCAGAATAGCCGTCTTTTTCGTAGTCATCTCCTTACAAAGTAGCTCTTTCAGGGCTTTTGTACATTTTTTTTTGTTTTTTTACTTTTATTTAGAAAACATACAAATAAATTTTCTTACAATTTATGATATTGTATATATATTACAATCTATTTACATAAATGAATTATTAATTACCAAGAAAAGAATGGAGATATTGGGAAGTAAAAATTTTTATTCATTTGTCCCAAGTGCTTTTAACAATACAAATCTTGTTCAGCACATTTTACTTCTTATAAACGAAATCATACTTAACTCATCTGTTAAGGGCATTACTTTATGAATATACCAAATTGCAGTTATATATATTCACTAATTAAAAATATTGCTGTATTTGAGTCTGTACAGCTCAGTAGCGTAAAGGGATGTCTTGTATAGTTTGAATCGGATGAATTTCAGATATACGCCATTTAGCTTGCAATATTGCAGAAATGTGACCTTTAGCGCGATAGGGATCTGTAGGTGAGCGGTTAAAGGCGCTTCATTGAACGTCCTGATTTATGGATTCCTGGGTTCGCGCCTGGGAGCTGACGAAATTATTATCAATTAAAAATTCCCCTTCAGTTCACACACATGCACACACACACACACACACACATATATAATATATATATATATATATATATATATATATATATATATATATATATATATATATATATATATATATATATATATATATATATAGTTATGGTTGCCTCCTGCTCACTAAATACACAGAACTAATGTGGTCTTCAAACTTAAAAAAAAAAAAAAAAGTGCAACGGAAATCTACATCCAGGTTGTATGAATACCCACAATTTCTTACATGAAAAGAAAAAGAGAATTTACTATTCCCTTACACAATTCTTTTAGTATATGACTACAAAAGGGCTATTAAATCCCATGAGTCAGGATCCTCAGCAAAACACTGTACATTCTCCTACACTAACAGGTATGCTGACAGGAGGAGAGAAAGTCACAGAGGGAGGAAGAAAACAAGAAACTCATGGTGGCGAAAGAACACAAGCATAAGACAGTAGAAGGCAAAGTTAAGAAAAATAACCCTTAATTCTGCTTATAACAATCAAATTCCTAAACCTAACTTACAGTAATGACACAAATCTCTAGCTAACACGCATATACACAAATCTGAAACTGCAGACTATATCTTGCAGATGATTCTTCCGATTATCATCAGCAACTCGAAGTTTCCAATACACCTGAGCATTACAGGTCGATAAACTACTGTTCTGTATGTGCGCTTACCGGAGATACGTCTCCCTACGTCCATCACAGATCACAGTTTAAGTCGACTCCGTTGAATACCATCAACAAATCACCGTAGAATCAGTGGTACGACAGCGTCCATATTCATGCTAAATAACTTATGTAATAGCTACACTTACCGGAGGTAAGTCTCCCTACGGGTGATGTAACGCTCCACAACAGTGAAGAGGTCTGAAGAAAGCTGCTATAGGGGTAAACATCGAGATCAAAGCCTGCACAATAAATTATGAGGGTGCCCTCATACAGTACAGGACTCTAAAGGGCAGACACAGATGATGAATCGCTGAATATTGTCCTGCCGCAGAATACCCACAGAAGCGGCCAGTAGAAAAGCAAGCAACTGTAAGGCTGGAACATGCAGCAGACCTCTCGCTCAAACAGACTGGGGCGGAACACTTTGTAGAAGCGAAAATTCCATATAGAGAACCTTCGCTGAATCACCCAACGACTCAGAATATGAAAATAAAAGAGAAAATTATCCCCCATGGGTGTGTTACCAGTAACAAGCGAAATACCCAGTGGTAGGAAAAAAAAGAAAAGACCAAACCTTCGTTTAGCAGCAAAAAGTAAACAAAACTTGAGTATAAAAGTTACGTTACTGGGCATCAAGATTTACGTTAACTTTTATGATAATATACATACACACACACACACACACACACACACACACACACACAATATATATATATATATATAATATATATATATATATATATATATATATCATATATAATATATATATATATATATGGTCAAAACTGACGCTCGTTTAAATAATTGGAGAAAACTCTTTAGCTGGGAAAAGTAACCTACTTTGGGTGTCACCTCTGAAGCTGGCTGAAAATCAAATATCAAACTCTAGGCTAATTCAAACTCCCGCTATTACAAAAATATACTTTTTATTTCCCAACATAGCTAACATGAAAATGGAATATAATGAGTTAAACTATCATATTCTTCCCAAAATCATATTTAAGTAAGTACCCCCTCTTATCTCTTTCTGTCCAAAAATTCAGTCTATCAAAAGTCAAAACAAGTCTAGAGAAATCCCATTTTTCTATATAGTGACTTCGGATCCATCTGAAAATGAGAATATAATTATCAAAAAATGAAATATTTAAGTCCGAAAAAAAAAAAAAAATGGGTTGTTGCACCTCACTACCCCTCTTTAGAAGCTGAACTTAATGTCACTAGAAAGGTGTATAACTTATTGCAGTATTCACTTTACCTTACAACAGGCCTCCAACGCTTCTTCTGTGGCGTGTTCCACGCACAATCGATCAATATTATTTGGTAATACTTTAATTCTCATACCAGATATTATATCTCATACAAAGGCCCACCAACAGACATAAAGATACATGCATGCTACTTCTTACGAACGCATGCAGACTGGTTTGTTCCCATGTCCTCGATGACTATTCCCATGTTTATCTCATGTCTCTGGAATGTATTCACGACCTCGTTTATGCACATGGCGTGTTTTCTATTTTTATCTCAGTATTTCTGAAGAATCTCACATTTGCACTACTATCTTAATGTGTATGTCTATCTTTTCCCTCTACCAGTGCCTTAATGTATATATATATATATATATATATATATATATATATATATATATATATATATATATATATATATATATATATGATATATATATTATATATATATTTATATATATATATATATATATATATATATATATATATATATATATATATATATATATATATACTATATATATATATATATATAATATATATATATATATATATATATATATATATATATATATATATATATATATATATATAGATATATATTATATATATATATATAATCTATATATATATATATATATATATATATATATATATATATATATATATAGTATATATATATATATATATATATATATATATATATATATATATATATATATATATATAATATATATATATATATATCCATATATATATATATATATATATATATATATATATATATATATATATATATATATATATATATATAT
>NC_087221.1:2189530-2194530 GCF_015104395.2 Macrobrachium nipponense | reverse complement strand
GGAGATTTTCGTGAACTGGCCAAATACAGAAGATATCATCCACATATCTAAACCAAATAACTTTTTGAGGCAAAATTCTTGGTAAAGTTTTTTGTCTCAAAAAATTCCATGCAAATATTGCTAAGGACAGGAGATAAGGGATTACCCATAGCCATGCCCAAACTTTTGTACAAAAAATTCCTCATTAAAACAAAATTACTATCTTTGATACATAACCTTATGAGACTAATGAGGTTTGCTCACTTAAGGGAATGCATGACGTTGTAATTCATCCTCCAAATATTCTTTTTTAAATAAGAGACAACATCAAACTAACCTATATAAACAAAAAATCAAAATTCATTTATTTATAAAATCAACATTGTTTTTAACATTCGTGTTATAAATGTTTCCTGCCAAAGGAGTAAGAATTTTTACAAGCCATTTAGATAAATTATACGTAACTGCGCCCACTGAACTAATGATTGGTCTGATAGGGTTATTGATTTTATATGTCTTGACTAAACCATACATATAAGGTAGGGAGGCGCAGTGCGGTGTAAACTGTTTAATTAAAGGTGCTTCACTGTACGTCCTGATTTCTGGATTTCTAGGTTCGTGCCCGGGAGCCGACGAAATTATTATCAACAAAAAATTCCCCTTCATTTAACATATATTAAATACATTATTCTGAGGTAGTGCAAAATAAATATTAAAGCATATATATATTATATATATATATATATATATATATATATATATATATATATATATATATATTATATATATATATATATATATATATATATGTATAGAAATGATGTATGGATGTTGAAAGAGAATGGGAAAAAAAGTTTTATTCTGTTGCGATGAAACATTTGTTTGTTGTATGTGGGTGTGAAGGATCGCAGGGGGTAGGAATGTGGAGGAATGTTATCGGAGTAAAATGGATGTTAAAAAGGCAAAGATGGATCGGATTGCTTTCAGATAGTTTGGTCATGTGGATAGAATATAGCATGTTAGGCTGGCGAAAACAGCGTTATTTTGAAGTGTTGAGAGGAGAGGGGAGAGAAGACCTGGAAAGTGCTAGATGAGTGGAAACAAAAAGTCCTAAGATGAGAGGAGCCTTAGCATCTAGGAAACAGGCGAGTGTGTACTAGACAGAGGTGAATGGTGCAAGGGCCTTGACGAGACGCGGATCTACATCTTATGGAAGAAGCTTATAAATGGTTCATTGGGGAGAAGTTTTCTAGACAAGCACGAATTCAAATCTTGTGTGCAATTATATGAATATGAAAATATGAAAATAAGTGTGTGAAGATATTGATAAAGAACCCTCATACTTTCATGTTTTTATGTTCAGATCTTATTTGAAAATGGGAGACTGAAAAAATAACGGCTCATAATACTGATGTTTTTAGATGTAAATAGATGCAAGCAACACCGTATTATGGATTTTCATTTTAATCTGCCATTCTGACAACAATGAAGCTATTTAATTGATGTAAACATTTTTGCCTGCACAATTACTCTGTAACGTCACGACTTTCACCTTACCTATATTTGTATCAAGACTTGTTCAAAAATCATTCTGATTCAATATAAAATCACTGCTCTTGTTCTGTATGGAGTGTTATCCAAAGCACAGGAGTATATTTACTGAAAAAAAAAAAAGTTGTTCCCTTTTCTCCATTTCGAGGCAAAATCTCTTGAACAACAGGATCATCCTAGGGAGTATACCATTATTGTGGGGAATTAATTGTTACACTGGAAAGCAAAAAAAAAAAAATGATAAATAAATAAGGTAGCCACGCCAAACGTTGCGAATTTCATTTCTCTACTGCATTCCCGAGAACCAAAGGGGATATAAAGAATACTAAGTGCAAATTTCCTTTAGGGATATTTTCATTAACCAAACAAAAACTTCTTTCAGTTTTCTTCTGAAGATTGAAAAAGAAACCCACAAAATCACTTTGTAACTTGTTTACTTCTAAGTATTTACATTTAGCTTTACTCCACACTAGAGTACTTTCAGGCCCTGTCTGTGGCCCATTCTCAAGAGATGTTTGGGATGTTAGCCTGGGTCAAGGCCCAGCAGTCTTCTGGAACTTCTTGTCGTTGAGCTGTCATTTATGTGATGGCTGTTCTGGTTTCCTTGAGAGTTGCCAATCCCCTCTTGTCGCTCTGATATCCTGAGCTGATGGTAAATGGGATTCACCCTTGTGGTAAGGGTGTGGTCACCAAAAGTCTGTTGGGCAGGAAACCTAATCTCCAGGTCAGCAGGGTCAATCTTAGCTTCTTTTAATATCAAAGCTCGGCTTATGGGATCTTCTGAGGTAAAACCTTTGTTTCTTTCAATTACTTTAATCTCTTTGATAGGTGCACCTTCTACTACCCTCCTGTGACTAATTTTGTTGCTTTTGTATATAAGCCTACTGTTTTTGAAATCCATACTATGGTCATTTTCCCAACAATGTTTAGCTATAGCACTCCCCTGAGAGTTAAGCTGTACTGCCCTTCTATGTTCTTGGATTCTAGTCCTTATTTTCCTACCTGATTCCCCCACATATCTGTCTCCACAATTGTTGCAATTGATTATGCATACCCCCGCTACATCATCTGTATTACGGTCTTTCCTTCCAATTTATTTTTACATACTTTATTTTTTACGGTATTATCAAAGGTATATACACATTTATATTGACTTTCTTTCATTTATGGAGTGAAATGTGTGAAAACTTTCGCTATACAGTTCTTTAGAATTATGCGTCCAACGAGGACAGTCAGAGTCTCTCTGTCTCTGCAGTTGTAAGCCATTGAACCAAAGGGTGATATTTCACCATTATGTAGACGCCAACGATCGTAAACCTACATTGGAAGAGCTATTAGAAGGCACAGAGAAGCCAGGTTCCAAAGATTGCAGAAAGCGGAAGCCGTAACTATATATCAGCAAAGGCCTGCATTAAACATACAAAGGAAAACAGACTTCATCCTCCCTTCTTCATGGGAACCAGAAGACATCTGTGAGAATACGAAGGGAGAAACGAGTGATAGAAGATTCCTGAAAGCCACAGAAACCAGCTACGGTGCAAGTTAAAACAGTCGGATATCACCTCCTTGTCCATATCCTCAGTTACGCACCGAGGCAGATAGCGTGCCCTATGGAGCACCAAAAATGAAATTCCTGTTACCGCACAGGCAACCGTCGAGACGATGACACCGGCCGACCAGTAGAAATTCATAATTCAAATGATGTAATATTTCATATTCTAGGAGTAACTCTTAAGTCCGCAAGTTGTAATATATAATATATGTAAATTTTGTAATTTAGTTTTGAAGACGGCAATGATAAAAGATGAAATGCTCTGTCGATTATAATAATAACTAAATGGAAAAAAAAGTATATAATTTTTCCTTCTCCTGAGAAGATTGGCTGAAGAGAAAAAGAAGTACAGATTGATTTACAGAATAAAATCCAAATAAAAAGATAATCTGCAAATGATGCCTGTGACATCTATAGGAAATCCATAAGAGAGAAAATATGCCCAAAAAGCATATGTGTGTAAATAATATATATATATATATATATATATATATATATATATTTGTGTGTGTGTGTGTGTTTGTGGTGTGCACGCGTGCGCGCGTTCTCACGTGCGACCGGTGCGAGGTGAATGATATTCCTTTGTTCCATTTTCTAGGTACTTTATTCTAGCCGCGACGTTTCAAGTTATTTCAATACCCTTTTCAAGCTACAAAAACATAAAAACAAAAATTATAATTACAAACTCGGAATAATAATTAAAAGTTAAACACTTATACAAATATCATAAAAGACAGGTACAAAAATAAGGAGGAGTATTACCATATGGTGCTGCAAGCACAGACCGAGTGACAATTCGGTTCGGGTTCAGCCTCGGCCTGTGTCTTCAGCAGCTTATGGGAATCAGTCCTCCCTATTTTTGTACTTGTTTTTCATATTTTTTGTATAATTTTTCAAATCTTAATTCTTATTCCGAGACTGTAATGTTAACTTCTGTTTTATCGGGGCAGGAATATATTACCTAGAAAGGGAATATATAATTTTCTTTTACCACGTACCTACCTTATTCACTAAACTACACAAACTGGGAACTCTTACCTGTTGCCAACGGTACCCTGTCTGCAACCATGTCACTAGGCTTATTAAGACTGCGTAAATACAAAAATATACTATTTATTTCCCAAAGCAGTTGGTTATAAAATAGAACAAAATGATAAACAAGTCATAATGGCATAAAAAGCTAAATCTGCCCATAAAGAAACCAGTAAGATAACATTCTACCCTCCTGACTAAGGTTTCACTCCCAAACCCAAATTGTCACTATGTCTTGTATTAGTCAGGTTAGACAATCCCGTCTCTAATTAACCATGGAATTGGACCCATCTGTAATAAAGATAATAGGCTAAAACATATCCGACACACCACTCTTTTCAAAGTATTTACGTAAAGAGAGTATTTCACACTTCTCTCTCTTTTCAAAACGAGAAGAGTTCTTGTTATCTCTTGGATTGGACTTCTGCATGCCTTGTTACAAACCAAACTACAACAGGTTTTTTCTGCTTTAGAATCATTATTTTCACAGGTTAAAAAAATCAGCCTTTTAATGTTGATATTAGAAAATTACAGTCGCAAACTATCGGTATATTACTCAACAGGCATTAAGAAAATTGACGACTAATTGGACACCTTTTTTTAAGAAAACTGACTTAGATATTCTGAAAAATCTGGCAAAAAATGAAAAGTTGATAATTACTAAACCTGATAAGGGTAAGGGCACTGTCATCTTGAACAAAGATTATATTAATAAAATGGAGTTTATTCTGACGGACGAAAGCAAGTTTCAGAAAATTGGTAAACCTGAATGTAAACATATATTTGAAGTTGAAGACAAAATCAATAGATTTTTAAAAGAACTTAATACTAAGAATGTCATTAGCAAAGACACTTATGAAGATCTCTATTGTTCAGGTACATCGTT
>NC_087221.1:2134530-2184530 GCF_015104395.2 Macrobrachium nipponense | reverse complement strand
TGCCTTCCTAAGCAGCTCTTTTAATCAGAGCTGAGTGACGGTACTGTGTGATGGTAATTGCTTCATAGCAAAGAAAGATAAAGGAAAGGAGAACGCATCTTTGAGAAGTTTGGCAGCAAAGAGGCATTAGCGCATGTTGTTGGGGGTGCCTGTTCTCATGATGGTTCTAGAATCGGCAGGAGTGTTGTGGAACTCGTCAGGCGCCGAAGTGTCGGGAGAAACGCAGCGAAATATGATGCAATAACTCATCTAGATTCATCTAAGAAGTTTCGGTAATCTCGGGAGTCTGTGACGCTCGCCGTAGGCCCCACCCCCAGAATGCCATATAAATACGACGGACAAGGTAGGAGAAAGCAGAGATCTTCAGAGAGAGATCATCAGTTTGTCACGGAGAGATATCCTCAGTAAGAGCCACAGATCAGATTATCAGTGAGAGATCAGCAGCAGCAGAGATCATCTGAGAGAGATAAGAGAAAAAGGGACCGACAAAGGATCAGAGGAAAATTTGCTCGAGAGTTGGTTGGATTCTGATCTAGTCATCTTCAGGAATGGATGACCGAGTTATCCCAACGTTGAGCAGACTTCAAAGAAGAAAATGTCCTGCTAGAGGTTTAGGGAGTTCCTGCCTTTCAAGTATCAAGAGTAGACATTATTTTCTGCAATACGGAGTCAAGAAGACGTCAGCAATCGCCATTCTCCTTTTGTGAAGTCATCTCTTGGAGTCACTAAACTGGCCAGCAAGTATTTGAATTACCTCGCTGTTCCCCCAGTTCATGCAGTGTAAGATTCTGTATTTTTTTTTTGTAAATAGGAGATACCATTCTGCATTTACCTTTGTTAGTAAGCTTGTAAATAAACCTTTGTTGTGTTAGTGTTTCTTTCTATATTCGTATCCCCAGTTTCAACTGTTGGGGTTGAAATATTTTTTTTTTATTTATTTCATATCGAACCTGAAGCGGACCTCTCTCAGAGGCCGTAACAGACTGGAAATGCTGGCAAACCAAGTAAGAGATTCAAAGACAGCTTAAAAGACAACTTAAAACTATATGACATTAACTATAAAACATGGGAGACCGATGCAGTGGAGCAATCTGCTTGGAGAGTTAAAGTGAAAGATGGAATTAAAAATTATGAAGAGAATAGAAAGCAGCATCTGGAGAACCATAAAACAGCAAGACAAGCTCGTCAGGTCCATCCACAGCCTCCACTCCCGCCTAACAATACAGGCCCCAGAGCATTCATATATATTTAGTTTTGTTTTTAAAATTTTACTAGGAATTTTATTTTTCATTTTAACAGCCTGATGATGTAATTAATTTGATAATTATCATGTACATCTGTGTGTATCCTCTTCCCTTCATTGAATATAAATATATATATAATATATGTGTGTGTGTGTGTGTGTGTGTGTGTGTGTTGGCGCGCATGTGTGTGTATATATATATATATATATATATTATATATATATATATATATAGTATATATATATATATATATATATATATATATAATATATATATATATATATCATATATTATATCTATATATATCGTACTTATCAATCTCCTGAATTTTCCAGCATCCGTGACCACACAAAGAAAGAATGCAAGGGCAATATTGAATATAAAAACTTTTAAGATCCTTACAAACGCGTCTTCTTCACAGTCGCCAATGGTCTTCGAGTCGCTCTTTATAAAACGATTGTTCCGAAACTGAACAACCAACCTGCCTCCACCCATCTGTACCTGACGCAGACAACAGAGATGCCTTCGTGTTTTGTTTTGCTTTTTTAAGTCACTCGTCTCCTTCCTCTACTGGAAATGGTACTTGAGTTTCGTTGGTGTTCTTTTAATTTGCTATATATATTGTAATTGAGTGGCTTTTAGATGAGTAATTATTCTAATTTTAGTTTTAATGTTTTATTGTTAAGATTGTTTTGTGCGTTGAAAATGGGGCTGGTCCCTGAAACAACGTTGCTTTGAAGATAAAAACCCGCCATTATGGAATAGACGTCTCCCATATAAAACCCTTTTACCAGCTAATGATATCCCATACTGAGGGCCTCCCCTTCGGTTGACACACAACACATTCTCGCACTCACACACGACACACACACAGCCATCAACACCCACACACACCACACACATATATATATATATATAGTATATATATATATATATATATATATATATATATATTATATATATATAATATATAATCATAAATCTTCTCTCCTTGCTTACTGAATGAAGATGTTTTAACTATCTCTGGAGTAACTATGTTTCACCGTCATTGTTTACAATGCTTCTTCAGTACATTTTTTTAAAATTTGGCCACTTCTGGCCATTTCAAAATTTACATATTAAGTAACATTAAAAAGTAAGAGGAACTGAATACTTAATTTTTGTAGGCTACTCATAAAACTGCATACTGGCAAATTTTCTTTAATGGATTTCTAGTATTTTCTTAAACAGTTAATTGCACCGAAATTGCATATCTCTCTAATCACAGTTCTCTTCATAATTTCGTCCATGCAGGAAATGGATAGTGTAAATAAAAAAATGAAGAAATATTAACAGAACAGTTAATCCAGCAAATAACATGTCACTTAATTAAAGCAAGATAAAGAATTAATAGAAATAATTCAACTATGAGGTATAAAAGAAACTAAAATAACCCAAGAAATTCAATCAAAATAGAAGGAAAATTCTTGTGAAAGGCATTTTATCTTTCGAAAATTTCACAGAATAACGAATCTTTTTCCAATACTTTTTTGCTGAAATATTTTTGCCGAACCAGAAAAAGATGTGACGCTTTCCTTTTCAATTCATTATAGAAATGAATGATATGAACATTTATATGAAATAACCATTATTTTTCATCTATTTCTGTATTGCTTCATATTTCTCTTTTCAATCGACTGGGTCAAAAGATATAATTTTAAATAGTGTTATATTAGAGTAATATATAGTGTTATTGTATTACGGCCAGGTTATTACTACTATAGTAATACCTAATAATTATTATTATTGTTAAAAAGAATTGCAGAATAAAGCGAGTTCATTTTATTTTTTTTTTTCTTACAATTCTCCTTTCAGGCTCAGCAATGTTTCTGAATAAGTTACCAATATTCATATTGGGAATTTCAAAAAAATTATAAAAATGCTGCAGGTGATTTTTTATTTTATTAAAACAGGATCTCAGGTCCAGGTCAAGTATTATTCCGTAGGCGTAGTTCAATTCCGGGCCGGGGCCATCTTTGGTTTAGAGCTGGTGTTGATGCTGGTATAGCTTGTATAGCTGGTATCACATGACGTTTCGACCTTCTCGCAGGTCATCTTCGGACGGGTCGGTTGAAGGACTGTAGCAAGAGAGTCTGCGTGGCAGTATTTATAGCGGCTCAGACCTAGAGTTAGACTTCCACTGGCATATGCCATATCCTTCTTATTTATTTTCAGGTCTTTCTTCCTCATCTACCCTGGTGTCCCATGGTATTACGACATCAATGAGTAATACTTTCTTCTTGATTTTGTTAATCAACGTCACATCTTGTCTATTGGTACGTATCTAACTATCTGTTCTGATACCATAGTCCCAGGGGATCTTTGCCTGATCGTTTTCTATCACTCCCTCAGGTTGGTACTCGTACCACTTATTGCTGCCAGCTAGCTGGTGTTTCTTGCACAGGCTCCAGTGGAGGGCTTTTGGTATTGAATCATGCCTCTTTTTTTACTGGCTATGGACAAGTGCGCGACATTCGCTTGCTATGTGGCTTATTGTGTCGTTTTTCATATTGCACTTCCTGTATGTGGTGCTTAGTGCCTGATCTTGTGCCGCTGTTAGCATTCCTTCTGTTTTCTTCTTGAGTTCTCCCCTCTGTAGCCATTGCCATATTTCATCGCAGGTCAGTTCTTTAGTCTGTTTTATGTACTACTATCGGTGCATTGGTTTGTTGTGTTATTCCTCCGCTGCTCTGTTTGTCATTCTCCTGCCTCTGTATACTTCTGTGTTTTCGTCTACTTTTATCAGTCCTTCTTCCCATGCACTCCTTACCCACTCATCTTAGTACTCTGCTCTGGATGTTGACGCAGTCCTCTATGCTTAGTAGCATTTTCCCTCCTTCTTTTCGTGTTATGTGTGAGTATAATCTGTCAGTCTTTGCTCTTAGGTGTTAGGTGTAGTTCTTTGTGTTTTGGCATTTGTTTCCTAGTTTTCTGGTCAATGCTGTAGTGTTCCGCCTTCATCCATCCCACTACTCTCATGCTGTATCTGATTACTTGTACTGCTTATGTATTTATGGCTTTCATTATGTTTCTGACATTCAGTTTTGACTTGACTATCACCTCTCATTCTATTATTAACAAGTCTTTGTATCTCATCTATGTATTTGATGCTATTTCCATCTGGTAGCTTTATCCCTTCAGTACTTGCCACGTTGCCATTTTATTAGCAGATATAGTTTTACAAATCCTCCCATTATGATACTAGTACATCCGTAAGTTTTACTTTGACCCTTTAAAATTGCGAAGGTCACACGACAAGGAAGTCATAGTAGATTTTACTAAAATATATAAGGTTCCTCTTTTCCAGAACACCAAAGGAGAGAGAGAGTCAAGTAAAAAGTATGGTTGCTTGAATTTATAGGCCAATAATATATTTATATATATGTGCACATTTACAAATATGATTCTGGATATTCTATGGGAAAATTGTCATTATCTTTGTTTATTTTGTTGCAGGTCCCACTGAAACCCTGTATATTATTTTTCCTATCTTACATAGTCTTTCTTTTTATCATTACAGTTTGAGTAAATACGAGAAAAACACAAGTAAATTTGAGGATACAATACACAAAGAAGACGTACAAATATTCGTAACTAAACGACATTTTTTACACTACATACATGTACCTTAATATTACTTGTTACAGATGACGGAATCACATAATTCTTTACTTAGTAACTTAATTTTCTCTTATTACCAAGCGTCTTAGAGGTAATTCATTTATATAAAAAAGAGGATGAATGATTTTAATTGCGACACAATACAAGGCGGCAATAAATAGCAATTAATTGCTAGACATGGAATGATAACGATGATTCTCGACACACGCTGTTTTTCATTCTTAGATTAAGTGTGACGGCTAAAAAGCTCAGGTCAGTTAAAGAGTCCAGAATAACTGCAGTCGAACAAACTGACGCCTACCCACGCACGTGGGTATATTATGTTTATATATCATATATATATAATATATATATATATTATATTATATATATTTATATATTATATATCATATATATATAATATATATTATATTAATATTATATAATAATTATATATATAATTATATTATATATTATTATATAAATATATATTATATATATATATATTTATTATATTATTTTTTGCCTCATTTTCACACCTGGTTGACAACTAGAGAAGAAAAATGAGTTCGGGTTTCATTAAAAATTAGCGAGATATCAATGCCATCAGTTCTTTATTGTTCTCAATAAAGAATTGATGGTTTTGACGTAGTCCAACTGCACTTTTCCCTATGACATGAGATCTATGCTTTGTCACCTGGTAATTTGAGCTCCTGTCCAGCTGAAATATTAGTGCACTCCGTTTCCACAGGTAGTCGAAATCGTACCCTAAAACACAGTATTGTCACTCTCACTTAAAACCTAAATGATCCCAAATCCACCGAAATCGAAGCATTAACCCCCCGCACCTAAAACGTAAATATCCCTTCGCCTCCCACCTAAAATTAAGATGTCATTCAACGACCCAAACCAAATTATATCTTCTCTTCTGAAATTCCAAATATTTATCGGTCACATTATCATCATCATTGTCTACAAGGCTGTAGGACGCAGAAAGCCTCTGTGAAATTCATCCACTTATATCTTTTGTTATCCTCAATAAATGTCCTCTTATCACTAAACTCCTATCTCATACTTATCATTCAAGTAGGCCTGGGACTTTTAATTCTTCTGGTGGCCACAGGAGCTCAGCTCACACTTTCACACACTTAAGAATTCTCCAGAGCGGCGTAGGGGTGCTGAAGCAATCTCAATCTCCATTTCAACATTATCTCACGTATATACCTTTGGAGCTTCCAAAATTTCCCTCAAGGTATCATGCCAAGTGATTCCTGATATTGTCCTAAAATTAATAAAAATCTCTTGGTTGCTGTTTCACTGCTGCACTAGGCTAATGTATTGTCTTTTGTATGAAATTTCAGACTATTTCATTTCCAAATATTCATTATTTATGTTCTTTGATTTGCCCTTTTCAGTCTTTTATTAAATTTAGCTCAAAGGGATTTATGATGGGTAACATTGCTCTTAATTATTTGGAGGATTCATTATCATTAATCTTCTCTTCCTCTATACAGTTATGTAATGAATTTGGGAAAATGCTATCCATCTGCTGTCCCATCTTTCTAAATAAATTTTCTATTCTATTACAGAAATTATGTAAATTCTGTTGTGTCTTGCTGATTTAAAACAGAATCAGCTGCAAATTCAGTCAGATATTCATCACTGCACCAATTCAATCGCTGAAACACACTACCTAAGTTATTCCATTCTTAGCTAAAATAAAATATTCCTCAGGCTAATAAACCAAAATTCTATCTGTGTCTTAAAACCCAAATTATTTTACCTCAATTTAGAATGAACAGAAAATTTTCCTCTTTCCTTAAAACAGAAACTACACCTAAATTGCCGAAGCCCAAATTAACCACGTCACACCTAACTTAAAATATCCTTTATTTAACCTAACACAAAATATTCATCGTCCCATGGAAGACTCAAAATATTTTTCGTTCACTCAAACCAAATTATCCCCATTCCTCGGTCACCCAACCCAAGTATTATTTTCCTCATATGCAAAACTCAAAGTAACTCAAACTCAGATAATTTCCCCTTACTCTTAAAAAAAAAAAAAAATTATCATCCTCCTAGTCACAAAGTATTTTCCCTAAAACTTAAAACCCCAACTATCCATGCTTCACCTAAACCCAAAATCATCTTCCCAAATAATCTAAAATAACGCCCCACATAAAAATTATCCCACGAATACCAGATATAGCTTTTAATTATCTCTAATCCTCATTGACTTCAGACACACTCGTTTCCCTCTAAAATTCAAAATATCCCCCAATCACTTAAATCAGAATTACCCTGATCTCCTGTCACTAAAACCGAAAATATTCATTGTCAAACAAAATTGAGATGATTTCTAATTCAGCGTAACAAAAGCCGCCAACCCCCCCCCCCCCCCCCAACCCTCCTACGCAATATATCCCTCACTTATGCAACCAGTAAGTATCCTTTACCGCAGCGTTTCTTAACCTGGGGTGCTAGCACCCCTGGGTTTGCTGGGGAAAGTTACATATGTGGCAGTAAAATATCCGTGTTTCTGTAGTGAAGGAATATGTTTGGACGAATGTATTTTTAACACATTTTTTAAATTCAATAAACTTTAACCTGATTTTCAGATGTGTTGCAGCATGGCGATAAAAAACACTTAATTTGTACTAGCGTTCCACACTTTCATATTAAGTCAGCATCACAAGCTTTGTGATAGACCTACAGTGTCACTAAGATAAGGTCAATATGTACATATGGTGCCCTAGCCATGATCGGAAAGAGGTCTGGCTTTGCTGCTCTGCTAAAGAAGAAGGTACCAGATTTTGTAGTGAAGCACTGTTTTCTCCATCGCCAAGCCTTGGTGGCAAAGACGTTGCCTCCTCACCTGAAAGATGTTCTGTCTATCTGTGTACAAGTGGTAAATTTCATCTGGGGTCGTCCTGTACACTACAGAGTGTTCAAATTACTTTGTGAGGAAATGGGAAGTGAACATCAAGTTCTTCTCTTTCATTCCTAAGTGCTGTGGCTTTCCTGTGGGAAAATCTTGACTTGTATGGCAGAACTCAAAGATGAGATTACAATAATTCTTCTAGTGCATCAGAGCAGCTTTGTGGAAAAATTCGAGGACGAAGTGTTCATCCTTTCTCTGTCCTATCTGGCAGATATTTTCAGTCATTTGAATGATCTCAACACATTCATGCAAGGCATGTAAGCTAATAATATTCTTTGCATACAGAATATTGAAGCCTTCAAGAAGAAGCTTGCACTCTGGAAGCGTCGAGTTGAAGGAGGAAGTGCAGGAAACTTTCCAGTTTTTGAAGAAAATTGTGGGGATAAGACAATCAGTCCAATGGTTTTAGAAAATATTGTTACTTACCTTTTGCACCTCGAAACTGCCATGGAAAAGTACTTCTCCAAGGATCTGACATTCCCAGAATGGATTCAACAGTCCTTCCTGGCAGAAATGAGTGATGCTGACAACCTGAAGGAGTAATTTATTGATTTGCAAAGGAACCAGGATTACAAGACAAAATTCTGCGCATCATCGCTGTCTCATTTATGGTGTGATAAGTTGGCTGCATATCCTGGACTGCAGAGTGCAGCACTGGAGATGATCACTCCATTTCCAACTACTTACCTATGTGAGAAGTCATTCTCGACCATACTGTTGATCAAAGTAACTGTCCGGAACCGTCGTCATGGAGGCCTGCTCCACGACATGAGGGTGGCTCTGGCTAATACAATGCAACAATATGAGAAACTAGTTGCACATAAGCACAAAAAACAAATTGCATTAATGAGTATTTTTTATTGAGTTTGTCCACGATCTTTCCTTTATTTTCGTATTGTTTTTCCAATGCTATTGCCATAATTACTGTTCTTGTTCTGGAGAATGAACCAAATATACGATCAAGATGTACTGTATTTGTCCTTACTTTATCCTTGGAGTAACTAGTAGTTGTTAACCAATGGTGAGGGTGCTAAACTACTTAGGCCACACCAAAATGGGTGCTCATGACGAAAAAGTTTAAGAAAGTTTAAACAGTCGACTACATGGCACCTCAGCCAGTGAACTGCTAAAAATACCACATCATATAAAAACTGCTACAAAAATGTATAAGTATTCTGTCAATAGTGCAAGAGCTAGATTTGATAAAGGATCAAGTTCAGGAGATACTACAGCTGTATGTAACAAGAGAGGAAGAACTTCTGCCGGTGTGTTAATAATAGTTACTTGTAGTGCACCTTGCCAAGAGAATGTCAGAGAACATTTTTACCAAAAAACCACAAATGTGTAATTTGCCAAGAAGATACAGAGGCTAAACTTCATGATGTATCATCTAAGAATACGGGGACCCAGTTAAAAGGCATTGATCTAGAAACAAGTAATGAAATACTATGTTTAGGATATAAAATATTATTTGCAACATCTAGTTAAGGCTACGACAGATATTCAGAAAGCTTAGCAACCAAAAACCGGTACTGGTAAATTTGGTCAGTTCTTATCAGACCTTCAGATTCTTGACATATTTGAAACTGAACTAAATAACGACAGGAAGGATGCCGTTTTGAATATGAATGATGTTCACCAAATGTACATCCAGCTACTTGAGGAGAATGACCAACCAATACCAGAAAATCCTCTGTACAAGCCATATCTTAAGCAACTGATCCTAGATAGTATCAAAGATGTTCATTTTTCAGACCTCTAAAAAAAACTGTACCTGAGCAGATTCTTCAACAGGAAGTAATGATTTAAGTTGGATCTGAAAGTGCTTTTGAAAACAACCAAGATGCTCAGAAAGGATATTGAAAGCACCGGTCCATAGAAGTTTAGTAGAACATTTGATGATTATGAACCACCTACATTATTCAATACCTTTTGTAAGAATGTTGTTCATGGTATAGGAAGAATAAAATCTACAGTCAGAGAGAAATATGTCAATAACTGCAAGTGTACTGGCACAACACTTTGTTGGGGTTTACAGATCTGAAACACAGGTGTCATTTAAAAACTACGATAATGGCAAAACTTTTAGACAGCACTCTGAGACTCCACTCAGTGTTGGCCTAGCACAGTCATGAATGAAAAACTATCAAAAGACACATTGGAACAAGATTAGATTGGACAATGTATGTTTGTGGAGTATATAACTGAATGCCTGACAGAAGGCCGAAGTTGTGTGTGTGATAAAATGAGAGAAAAAAGCTTGAAACATTCAACACCACTAATGCCATGATAGAAGTGAATTCAGACAGACAGCTAGCTAGTAAAGATAAAAAAGGAGAGTTAATTATTGCAGCAACTCATTGTCATCTCATGAAGTCGACCATAACTTGAACTGAACATATGCATTGACACTTATGTATTTCACATAGTCCCACAATCTTGTTAGTTTAAGACAAAACAAAATTACTTCACCATCTAAAGAAGCTACCCAATAATGAGCAATTGATCACTTACATTCCAGCCAAAGGATCATCCACAACTAATCCATCTGACAATGAAAATATTAAAGAGATGGAAGCAGCCAAAGTCACTTATGCCCCAGACATACTAGAAAGGGATGGCGCCTTGCCAAAGTATAAAGTTATTATTACCAATGGGATGGTCCTTGTGAATGCAATAACCAACTCTGACCAAATCAAGACATGCAGTGATTTTGCTCACGTATTTCTTTGTCATGGGCACCAATTTTCATGAAGTGAGGTTAGTATTCAGTAGGTATCTCGACACTTCCCACAAAGAATAAATGAGGAGGAAACGAACGAAGAGGATATTAACATATTAACATGTCAAGAACACTACCTTAATCCAGAATATTTCTTTGAAGGAATATCTTTCAAATATCAAGAAAGAAGCAGAACTTGTGACTAACCTCGCTGAAAAGTGTACAGATCACAGCAAAAGTCAAATAAAACAACTTCCACCCTTCTCAGACACAGCCATGAAGAAGCAAACACCTTACTCCTGCTGCATACATTTTCAATTGACAAAAAGACAAAGGTGGTCACTGCTTCTCCAGACACTGATATTTTCCTTCCCTAGACGAAATGAACCCAAGCTTACCCATTGTTATAAGCTTCCTTACAGAAAAAGGAAACATGGAGAGAAAAATACTGGTCAAATCAGGTAATGAAAAGATGGGAGAAAGACATGCTTCATCGTTATTAGGTTTTCATTCTCTAGCAGGCTCAGACATGTCTGGACGGTTTGCTGGAAGAACCAAAGAGTGGTGTTTTAAAGTGTTTATGGCGTGTGATGATGAATCTTTAGAATTTTTAGGATACCAAGACCTGGAGCAAGAAATATAAAACCAATTATAACAATTCATCTGCAAAGTGTACAATTGTATTGAATACTCTAATATTGCATATTCAGTGGACACATTATATAGCAATGATTTGAAGAAAAAGGCTGGCGAATGCCCTCCATGTCTCCCATCTCCTGGTGATTATGGGTGGAAGTTTGATGCGCCTGAACATCATTATAGTCCCTGCAGTTGTGATGAACTAGATAAAGTATGGATGTAAACGTGGTTGCAAGGTATTAGGTTAAAAGAAAATTATTGTCTTGGAATCAGCCTTATCTAATTTTAAGTTAACTTTTTATTGAGTATGTTTACTCATGTGTTACTACAGTTTAAGTGGCTTTACCATCATTCCTCAGTGTTATTGCGCCACCTCCTCCTTTGTATATTAGTGAACTATTGTTTTAATGATTGTTTTCTTTTTTGTTTTGAATGTTAATAAACACTGGGAAGGTGATGTGCAGATGTGTTGGACAGGTCAATGGGAGTTCAGGTCTTGACAAGCTCTCATCAGGACTGTTTCATGTCGCAGTATTTATATTTCTATTTCTTTGGACGACGAATTTGGATCTGTGCCTTTTGGACCACTAACTTGGATATTTCCTTCATGGATACTGACAGATGTAAACATACTTCTATTGTGCTTGTGAGTCCTTAGATCACGGCTTTTGTGTGCAGGTATTGCTGTCATCTGCGATTTTTACGCTGCTGTTGGGAGTTTCACAAAGGCTGTGTCATCTGCGACCGCTGATTCTGCCCCTGAGGAACAGTAATAATAATCATAACCCTATATGTATAATTTCAAATAAGTCCATTCCTACTAATTCCAAGATTGAAAATTCGCCAGTGATTGATAGTGGTAATTTGATCAGTGGTGATGGTTTTTATGTGAATCCATCTGGGGGTAGACAAGAATCATGACTCTATGATAGATATATCTGGCCTGGTAGACTGGTTACTGATTCACGAGTCCTTAAGGTCAAATTTTTGCAAGACACAGGGTCTACTCAGTCTTTAGTATAAAACAATAATTTAAAAATCTTATAAAATATTCAGGGAATTATGTGGTTCTGGGAGGGTTCCCGAACACGGTGGTTTCAGCTCCATTGGTAGGAGTTGACTTAGCATTTCCTGGGTATAACAAACTTACTGAGTTGGCGGTTGTGGAGAGTTTCCCAATCCCAGGTATTAATGGAATTTTGAGAAATGACATGTTGGACAACAAGTGTCAGGAATTATTCCCTATTTTGACTATGAATTCTTATCCAGTGGATGTGACAACCCAGGCATCTTCTAAGGCAGAATATTTGTTAAATGATGATGGTGACTTAGATTTAAGTAGTTTAGAAGTAGAGTTAGAAAGGCCCGGGTTAGTAGATAGTCCTAGTAGTATTAGTGATAATATCATGCAACGTGACTGGGACTGTTTAACATTTATTGAACCTCAGAAACGAGAGTTTTATTTTGAGTTGGGTGACACAGCCAGTTTAACTAAACCAAGGTTTTGTGTAATAAAGGGTTTGCTATACCTGATTAGTTGCCCATCTGCACATGATCTGAACGAGATTTCTCAAGTGGAGCAAATTGTGGTTCCCTCACAATTTAGGGAGTCCAATTTAAGGTTGTCACATGATGATTCTTTTTCTGGTCACTTTGGAGTATCTAGGACTTTCAAAAGGTTAGCAGAATGTTTTCATGGCCAGCATTAAAATTATCAGTAAAACAATTTGTTAGCAACTGTGAATTTTTTTCAGGTGATGGGGAAAACACAATCAAGTCATCCCTAAAGCGCCTTTAAATCCAATTCCGGCAATTGGGGAACCTTTTGTGGAATTTGTAATAGATGTGTTAGGGCCTTTGCCCAGAACAAAGACTGGGTTTATGCATCTCCTGACAATTATGGACAGGGCTTCTAGATTTCCTGAGGTATTCCCAGTGAAAAAGATTACCTCCAGAGCAGTATTTGAAAGGCTCATTGAATTTTTCTCCAGATATTACCAGCATACCTTATCATCCAGAGAGTCAGGGCATGGTGGAAAGATTCCACCAGACACTTAAGTCAGTTCTAAAGAAATGCTGCTATGAACAAGTAGAGGATTGGGAAAAAGTTCTTCCCTTTGCTCTTTTTGCCATATGGACATAGGGTACGTAGTCCGTTGGAAATTTTCCACGAATTGCTTGCATCCAGTCAGAAGGGAGAGATAAATGTGGTTGAATTTGTAGAGAATTTACGGAAAAAATTAGTCCATGGAAATTTGCTAGAGAAAATTTGGCTTCCTCCCAAGCTGTCATGAAATCAAACTTTGATAGGAAAACCAAGGTATGGTCGTTTGAGCCTGCGGAATTGGTATTGGTATTGAGTACAGACTCAGACAATTTCCTCAAACCAAAGTATAAGGGTCCCTGGAACGTTTTGAGAAACTTTTCTAGGGTGAATTATGAAATTGAAGCTCCCAGGACCAAACCAAAGTGCCGGGTCTTTCATATTAATAGATCAAAGTCTTATATTTCCATTCATAAAGATCCTTTAGCTATTATATATGAGCCTGTGTCTATGGTTGTAGAAACTCCTGAGGATAACTTTGAGGATTTAGATCTAAGGCCAGGTGTCTTATGATATTCTCTTTAATAATATTCAAAATCTAGAGATTTTGAAGAGAGGGCTGGAGTATCTGGAGGCTACTTAGAAAAGGGACATTATTAATTTAATCCGTTCTTTTCCAGAAGCGTTTCAGAGTTTGGCAGGTAGGATGAGGTTGCTTCAGCATGACGTGGGTGTGGGCAGTGCTTCCCACGTAAAGCAGAGTCCTTATTGACTAAATCCAGTGAAGAGGGACATAGTTGAGAAGGAAATAAAGTATATGCTGGAGCATGACCTCATCCAACCTTCAGTAAGTCCATAGAGCTCTCCGATTGTCCTGGTTAAGAAGCCTGACAGAAAGTTACGTGTGTGAGTGGACTACCGTAAGGTTAATGCCAGTACTAAAAATGACTCCTTTCCTCTGCCCGAATTGATGACTGTCTCGATTAGATAGGGTCCACTAAATTTATTACTAAGTTGGATCTATTGAAAGGATATTGGCAGGTGACCCAGTCTGATTGATCCCACAAAATTTCTCCTTTTGTAACACCCTTTGGGCTTTACAAACGTAAAGTAAGGCCTTTCGGGATGAAGAATGCTGCATGTACCTTCCAGTGGCTTATGTAGAGTCATTTGTGGTTTGGAAGGTACCGGAATTTATATAGATGATTTAGTTGTTCACAGCAATGATTGGCGAACTCATATGGCAAGGTTGAGAAGTGTGGTTGAAGCTTTGAGGGCCACTGGTCTTGTTGTGAACTTAGGTAAGTGTGAGTTTGGCAAGACCAAAGTATGTCATCTGTGTCATGAGGTTGGTTTGGGTCAGGAAGCCCTTAAACAAGCCAATCTCGAGGCCATTATAAATTTGAAGAGGCTGTGCAGTGTCAGAGAGGTTCAGTGAGTTCTTGGCATGATGGGTTATTAATGAAGGTTTGTATGAAACTTCTCGGACATTGCTCAGCCGCTTACTAAGCTGTTAGAAAAAGGACAGAAATTTGTGTGGTCTCCTCAATGTGAAGATTCTTTTTATAAAACGTAAATTGGTGTTGAGGTCAAACTCAATAATAATGTCTCCTGATTTTCAGATACCTTTCATTATTGGAGCGGATGCCAGTGATGTAGGCATTGTGTGTCTTACTTCAGCCGTAAGTTATTGGCAGTGGAGAGAAGGTACCCCACTATCGAGAAGGAGGTCTTGGCTTTGGTTCGTACTCTGATACATTTTACACCCTATGTGACTAACTTCTCTTTCTCTCTAGAGATGTGGACTGACCACAGTCCTCTAGTGTTCATCGAGTGGATGAAAGGATCCAACCAGAGGATTTTAAGGTGGGCTCTGCAGTTGCAGGAATTCTCTCTGGTAATCAAAGGAATCTGAGAACTGTATTCCTGATGCCCTTTCTTTTATGTAATCTTAGTTTACGCCCCTCCCTCGCCCTTCTCGTGTCTTCATCGGGTTTGTATGAAACAGTGTTGCGTAGTAAAATATGATGGCAAGTATGAGTGTGGGTATGAGTGAGTCCATAGCTTAGAGTTTCGTTTAGATTTAGATTTGGTTAAGTGCATGGTTTTCGTTTAGTTTGTCAAACCTCAGTAAGATTTATAATTTTTTTTTTTTACATACTCTTTCGAGTTTTGGTTTCGCCTTGTTCGAGGTGCGCTATTGACTGGTTTGGTAAGTTTTATTCGTAAGGCTATAAGTGTCTTTTGTCACGTGTATTGTAATAATATTAACCACAACCTTTGTTTTTCAGGTTTGTTCAAATATTTATCTTTCCTTGGTTTTATATGTTGGTTGTTGGCTCTAGAATATTATGTTAACTCCTTTTCATTTCAGCATTCTTACCATATTTTATTTTTAAAACATATATTCTATGTGAATAATTTTTCTTTGTTTTGGTGAAGGAAGGTATTAGGTTAACGTAAAATTATTTTCTTTTTGGCGGTTTAAATCAGCCTTGTTTACTTTTAAGTTAACTTTTTCCTGAGTATATTTACTCGTGTGTTACTACAGATTAAGTGGCTTTACAATCGTTTCTCAGTGTTTTTGCGCCTCCTCCTCCTTTGTATATTAGTGAACAATCGTTTTAACAATTGTTTTCTTTTTTGTTTTGAGTGTTAATAAACACCGGGAAGGTGATGTGCAGACGTGGTGGACCGGTCAATGGGAGTTCGGGTCTTGACAAGCTCTAACAAGTACTGCTTCCCGTCGCAGCATTTATAATTTGATTTATTTGGATGACTAATTTGGATCTGTACCTTTTGGATCACTTGGATATTTCCTTCGCATGTCAGTCCTTGGATCAGGGCTCTTGTGTGAAGGTGTTTCTGTAACCTGCAACTTTCACGCTGCAGAGGCTGTGTCATCTGTAACCGATGATTCTGCCCCTTTTTCCCATTGGAGGATTTTTACGGGAAAACGGTGTCGTCGCTATATCCCGGCAGTGGATTTGCATTTACTTACCATGTCTTCCATTTTGGTCAAGCTGCTATGTGGGAGTGAGAGCAAATTGGCTCGTTAGGTGACAAGTAGGGAGGATCCCGCCAGGTTAGACGAATCATCATTCCTTTTCCCTCGGGATAATGTGATGTCCTTTAGTACCTGGAGTACAGTACTTGCCCTTCTATTAGCAGTCTGGTGGATTGCTCAATCCGTCTTCTGGTACTTCACTTGAGGTTGCCGAGAACCATATATTTGTTCAGTTTATTTATTTATACAGTAAAATACATTTCTCCTCACAAGGTTGTTTTAAGTCTTTTTCTAGTTTGTATTATATATTGTTAAGTATTTTTTTTTTTTTGAGTGTTTCTGTTTCCATTCTTCCTTGTCACTGAGGTATATGTACTGACTGCAATCCTTGTGAAAATAAAGGCCTAAAAAGAACCTGTACTGCAACCTGGGAGGTTGTAACATTTTAAACATTTGACACGAAACCTATTTCTCCTACGTAAGGCACTGCGCCGAGAAATGCATTTATAATCACTATAAATAAATTCCTCTGATTCCGCGTTGGCCTGAGCTGGGAAGCGAAACTCCGACTACCAATTCGAAAGTAAGGAAAAACAGAAAAGATTCGGGAGGGTGGCCATGAAACAATACTGAGAAACAACCTTAATAAGAGAGGCTACAACTGAGATAATTAGAGTCAATAATAAACGAAGCAATATTTTGACACAAAAGTATTTTAAAGAAATTTGATAACAAAGAAAAAAAAAAATTTAGTAACAAATAATAAAAGTCTTACAATAATATATCAATCATTCCAGTTACTTTGTAGTTTTTCCTCTCAACAAGAGGAAAAGATGAATTTTACATCCTGTTTCTGAAGTCAAAGAGGAAAAATATGTGCAAACTTATAAATGTGGGATTCTTTGAATATATCATAGCGAAGCCATTGAAGTGGAAGCGACTCAGCGGCATTCGTTTGTTACAAAAGGATTACATCTAGAAGAGATCCTACGATTAAAGATACAATTCCTGACACATAACAATTATGTCTATTGCTCATAATAATTGTTATCGTTCTATTTCTTGCTATTCTTTGCTATTTTCGTTTTCTCACTTCTCCGATAAACATATGGAAAGAAAACCGTGATCAAGACTAAGAAGTCAATACATCGAAAATTGGAGTTGATCAGCGGCCGTGTTCCCTTATTTTTTATTTTCTTTTTCTCTCGCTTCTCTTGTCTTCGGATTAAAAGCTTGGTTTGGATACGACAAATAATCTGTGTATCAAAGTCACTTAAATACTTAACGTTGTGCGGACGCTTGGTTGCATGTTTGCTTGTTATGTAGAGACAGAGATTCTTTGTTTCCTGTGTGATATTTTCACTACCTGTAATTACTTTGTTTCTCACACTCTCTCTCTCTCTCTCTCCTCTCTCTCTCTCTCTCTCTCTCTCTCTCTCTCTCTGTATTACAATATTACAAAGTGGACTATAATGGCTGGAGAAACAGAATGTGTCCAAATTAAGATAAAGAATGTGGAAGGCCGCAGGTCTCAAAAAAAGAAAGAAAAAAATAGGGAAAGAAAAATGGAAGCAGACACTCAAATACTAGCGAACACAAACGGGAAAATTATCCAAAACGATAACGATAAAATGAAAACAGTTGATGTTCTGGCAAAATGGAAGTCAGATGAATTCAAAATACAACAATGGTGGAAAAAGAATTGTAGAAAATTTCAACAAGAGGCGCAAAATAAGAAGAGGAAAAGAACTATACGCAATAGCTTACCTGACCCGTTGTTGCTTGAAATCGACACAGCATATCTACCATTCTATATGATGCCTCCTTGTAAAAGAATGGACTCCTCCTGTAAAATAAGTAGATAAATAAAAAAAAATAGAATAAACTTACAAGTAGATAAATAAAAAAAAAATAGAATAAACTTACATGAATAAACATAAAACATGTTGTAATTCTTGGACGCATATCAAAGTTAACTGTAGCCCTGAGAAATGAGACAGAGAAGCAATTGTTTGTCGAATAGCGAACGAATCTTTGACACCGCGATTTCAATGGATTAACACGGTTTCGGGGATTCCGGATGTTGACGCTTTAAACATCATCACATTCCCTTTTCTCTTTATGTGATCGTTCTCTTTGTACTTTTTTTTGTCCAAATTTTTTTTTCTTTTTATGTTTTTTCACCCTTCTCCTGCTGAGTGTACTACAGAGAATATTTAAATCAAGGACGTTAAGTGATTTTGAAAATTGTTTTCTTTCTTGTTGTTTTCCGTTTACTTTCTCCCTACATTCTCGTTTTTCACTGATTCCTTATTTTTGCAACCAGGTAAGAAGAAAACACGAATGAGAAGAATGAGAAGTGTTTATATAAGTTTTACTATCTTAGAAATCTGGATTTGACATCAGTAGCTCAATAGAATTTCATGGAAATAAAACGGCAGTCATAAATCGTTTCGAAAAATTAGAGATTTGCCATGTGATGTGGAACATAAAGAAAACCAAAAATATGTCCCTATAACATTAAATCTTCATTAACAAATGGTATATATCACAAATGAATACACATTTGAGTATATTTATCATTAAGTCATCCATCGTCATCTGTTTCTTATATGCATAGGTCTAGATATATACACATTTTCTAAAACTCCTCATTTCTCATCCAAGTCCTCCATTACTACATTTATATCATACTAGTAAGTTCACTTTAAGTTTGGTTGTAGTAGCTGAAGTTTACAAAACTACATGAGATGACAATGAGTTGCTGCAATAATTAACTCTTCTTTTTTATCTTTACTAGCTAGCTTTCTGTCTGAATTCGTGGCATTAGCGGTTTTGAATGTATTGAGCTTCTTCTCTCTCATTTTACCCCATACACATCCTCTCCCTTTTGTCATGCATTCAGTTATATACTCCACAAACATACATTGTCCAATCTGATTTTGTTCCAATGTGTCTTTTGATAGTTTTTCATTCATGACTGTGCTAGGCCAACACTGAGTGGAATCTCAGAGAGTTTTCTAAAAGTTTTGTCATTATCGTTGGTTTTGAATGACACTTGTTTTTCAGATCTGTAAACCCCAACAAAGTGTTGTGCCAGTACACTTGCACAGTTATTGACATATTTCTCTCTGACTGTAAATTTAATTCTTCCTATACCATGAACAGCATACTTACAAAAGATATTGGATAATGTAGGTGGTTCATAATCATCAAATGTTCTACGAAACTTCCATGGACAGGTGGATGCAATATCCTTTCTCAGCATCTTGGTTGTTTTTAAAAGCATTTTCAGATCCGACTTTAGATAATTACTTCCTGTTGAAGAATCTGCTCAGGTACAGTTTTATCTAGAGGTCTGCTAAAATGAACATCTTTGATATTATCTAGGATCAGTCGCTTAAGATATGGCTTGTACAGAGGATTTTCTGGTGTTGGTTGCTTATTATCCTCAAGCAGCAGGATGTACATTTGGTGAACATCATTCATATTCAATATGACATCCTTACTGTCGTTATTTAAGGTCTGATAAGAACTGACCAAATTTAACAGAACCTGTTTTTGGTTGCTAAGCTTTCTGAATATCTCTCGTAGCCTTAAGCAGATGTTGCAAATAATAGTTTATATCCTAAACATAGCATTTAATTACTTGTTTCTAGATCAATGTCTTTTAACTGGGTCCCCATATTTTTAGATGATACATCATGAAGTTTAGTCACTGTATCTTCTTGGCAGAATAAACATTTGTGTTTTTTTGGTGAAAATGTTCTCGGACATTCCCTTGGCAAGGTGATCTACATGGAACCATTATTGAATCACAGGCAGAAAGTCTTCCTCTCTTGTTACATGAAGATGTAGTATCTCCTGAACTTGATCCTTGATCAAATCTAGCTCTTGCACTATTGACAGAATGCTTATGAGTGACATTTTTGAAACAGTTTTTATAAAAAGTACCATTTTTATCAGTTCACTGGCTGGGGTACCATGTATTCGACTGTTTAAGGCAGCTTTTCTTAAACTTTTTCGACCTCAACATCCATTTTGGTCTGGCCTAAGCAGTCCAGCACCCCGAGTAATTATGGCCATAGCATTGGCAAAAATAACAAGAAAATAAAGGAAAGGGCATGGACAAACTCAATAAAAAATACTCATCAATGGAATTTTTTGTTGTTGTTGCTTATGTGCGACTAGTTTCTCAAATTGTACCATTGTGTTAGCCAGAACCACCCTCAAGTCGTGGAGCAGGCCTCCATAAAGACGGTTGCAGACAGTTGTCTTGATCAACAGCATGGTCGAATGCCTTTTCACATAAGTAAGTATTTGGAAATGGAGTGGTCATCTCTAGCGCTTCCCTCTCCAGTCCAGGATATACAACCAACTAATCACACCATAAATGAGACAGCGATGATGCACAGAATTTTGTCATGCAATCCTGGTTCTCTTGCAAATCAATAAATTACTCCTTCAGGTTGTCAGCATCACTCATTTCTGCCAGGAAGGACAGCTGAATCCATTCTGGGAATGTCAGATTATTGGGGAAGTACTTTTCCATGGTGGTTTCAAGGTGCAAAAGGTAAGTAACAATATTTTTTAAACCACTGGACTGATTGTCTTATCCCCCAAAATTTTCTTCAAGAACTGGAAAGTTTACCACACTTCCTCCTTCAACTCGACGCTTCCAGAGGGCAAGCTTCTTCTTGAAGGCTTCAATATTCTGTGTGCAAAGAATATTATTAACATACATGCCTTGCATGAACATGTTGAGATCATTCAAATGACTGAAAATATCTACCAGATAGGAAAGAGAAAGGATGAACACTTCGTCCTCGAATTTTTCTGTGAAGTTGCTCTGATACTCTATAAGAAATATTGTAATCTCATCTTTGAGTTCTGCCATATGAGTCAAGATTATCCTACGGGAAAGCCACAGCACTTAGGAATGAAAGAGAAGAACTTGATGTTCAGTTCCCATTTCCTCACAAAATAGTTTGAACACTGTGGTGTAAGGGGCGACCCTGGATGATATTTGCAACTTGCACACAGATAGACAGAACATCTTTCAGGTGAGGTGTCAACGTCTTTGCCGCCAAGGCTTGGTGATGGGGAAAACTGTGCTTCACTACAAAATCTGGTACATTCATCCTTAGCAGAGCAGCAAAGCCAGACCTCTGTCCGATCATGGCTAAGGCACCATATGTACATACTGACCTTATCTTAGTAAAACTGTAGGTCTATCACAAAGCTTGTGATGCTGACATAATACGAAAGTATTATACTCTCGTACAAATTAAGTGTTTTTTATCACCATGCTGCAACACATCTGAAAATCAGGTTAAAGTTTATTGAATTTTAAAAAATGCGTTAAATATACATTAACACTGATATTTTACTGCCACATATGTGACCTTCCAAAGCACAACCTGAAATTGACTTCAGCACACACTGGGGGTGCTAGCACCCCAGGTTAAGAAACGCTTTAAGGATTCAACTTCGGATTCACCATACCTACAACACTTACTGAGAGTTTTGGAATGAGTTTGTCAATGGCTTGAATTGATGGGGTTTTAATGTAGTTTTTGCAGTCTCCCGACCCTTTTCTTTGGCATATGAAGTAAAGTCCAAAATCTGTTTTTGATCTCTTTTTCATGTGGAGAACTTCCAGTGTGAACAATGCTTTTTAAGCTATATTATTGTTTTTCAAAATAGATCCCCTACTTCAAGGTCCTTTAGGGTTCTTACAAAGATAAAAAAAAAATTATACATTACATTAGTTCAAGTGATAAAATTAAATAGCAAATTACAATACATCTAGTGCTGGACATACAGTACAGTCTATAGTACAAAAACATATACAACCTAAATTGTTTTACAAACATACCATATATGGTTTCATCCAAATTTTATCTAATCATTTTGATCTCTAAATTGCAAAAAAAAACAAATTTCACATGTAAAAGAACATATAATCCTTTTAAGGATGGTTCCAGTGATTATGGCAAAAAAAGTATTTTTTTATAATTTTATGGCGGCTATCTTAGATTTGGTCATTTCTCGGATAGTCAATTTTCTTCAAACATTTGATACGAAATTACACTAGGACATACATTAATAATGTGGTTCGGATCCCACAATAAGCTGTAGATCCCGTTGCTAAGTAACTAATTGGTTCCTAGCCACATAAAAATATCTAAGGAATTACATATTAAAGGAAAGGTAAAGGCATCTTCTTCGAGAAGTTCTGCTGTAAGGAGGCATTCGCGCACGTGTTGGAGGTGCTGCTCTCATGATGGTTCGAGAATCCCCAGGTGTGTTACAGAAACTCAACAGGCACCGACTTGTGAGAAACGCCACAATTTCTGATGCAACATTTCGTCGAGATCCTTCTAAACCATTCATTTCTTCTCGGGAGCCTGTGACGTTCGCTGGGAGGCCCCACCCCCAGGTCGCCGTATATATACGACTGACGAAGTAGGAGAGATCAGATCATCAGTTAGAGACCAGCAGAGAGCAGAGATCAGAGCAGAGATCATCAGAGAGAGATAAGAGAGGAAGGAACAGACGAAGGATAAGAGAGGAAAAAGGCGCTCGAGAGTTTGATCGGAATCTGGTCAAGTCATCGTCAGGGAGTGGACGACTGAGATATTTCGATGTTGAGCATGCCGTCAGAGAAGAAACGTTCTACAAGAGGTTTCGAGGAGTTCCTGACCTTCGAGTATCAAGAATAGAAAGTTTTCTGCAATACGGAGTCAAGAAGACGTCTGAAATTACAGTTCTACTTTTGTGAAGCCACCGCTTCAAGCATTGATTTCCGACAGCTGAAAAACTGGCCAACAAGTATTTTCATTACCTCACTGTTTCCCAGTTCATGCCTTGTAAGATTTTACTTTTGTTATGTAAATAGGAGAAACCATTCAGCATTCAAATTTTTTAGTAAGCTTGCAAATAAACTTTTGTTCTGTTTGTGTATCTTCTATATTTGTATCCCCAGTTTCAACTGTTGGTGTCGAATCCTTTTGTTTTATTATAATATCGATCCTGTAGCAGACGTCGGTCTGTAACATTTGGCGACCTTTGTCCAAGGTTCAGCACTGTAACAGTTTGAAACAGGGAGAATATAAAAAGAACCAGAATAAGTGACATGGTGAAAGAGTTTATTGAGTCTGCTAGGTTTCTAGGTCTAGAGGGGAATGGTTTCCGTGAGTATGTTGAAAGGAAAGAAAGGGAAAAGTGTGAGAGAGATGAAAGAGTGGCTGAGAGAGAAGTGATGAAAATGCAGCAAGAGAGAGAAGTAATGAAAACGCAGCAAGAGCAAGAGAGAGAAATGTTGGTAATGCAGCAGGAAGAAAGAGAGAAGGTATGTATGCATGAACAGGAAGAAAGAGAGGAAGTGCATATGCATGAGCAGGAAGAAAGAGAGAAAGAACGTATGCATGAGTTGGAAATCACTCGGTTAAGGCAAAGCACTCTCAACAGTTAGACAGGCCAGAATGAAAATGAAACTGATAGGTTAGGTATGAGTGCAGTGCTGAAATTAGTACCAAAGTTTGATGAAGATGTGACAAAATATTTCATGTGTTTTGAGAAGTTAATGGAATGAATAGGTTCTCCTAAAGAAATGTGGACTCTATATTTACAGTCAGTTTTGAGTGGTAGGGCACTTACCGTGTATAGTTGTATGTCTAAGAAGGAATGTGATGATTATGATATTGTGAAAGAAACTGTTCTTAGCACGTATAGGCTAGAAATTTAGAAGTTTGAGAAAGGATGAGAATATTACTTATGTAGAATATGGTAAGAAGTTAGAAAGGCTTTTTTTTGATTGGTTAACTTCTGCTAAAGTTGAGGATTTTGATGGTTTAAAGAACTTAGTATTGCTAGAAAACTTCAAAGATAACTTATCCCCTGAGATTAAGGTTTATATAGAAGATAGGCGAGAAGTATCTTTAGCAGGAGGAACTAGGTTAGCGGACGAATATAGTTTGACTCATAACTTAAGTGTCAAAAAGAAGTGAAATGATCCTTCGCCTGGTAGAGTACAAAGCAGTAAAGGTTTCAGTTCTAGTAATAGCAATGGGAGTAAAAGTGACTATTCCTGTTATACGTGCGGAAAACCTGGCCATATGACTAAGGTTTGTAAGAATAAAGTGGCATCTAGTGGCTCAGAATTAACTTGTTTCCAATGTAATGGGAAAGGGTATTTAGCGAGAAATTGTGCAGTAAAAAGGAAGGACGGTAAGAAACCAGTGTCTCTAGTTAACCTTTCGTCAAGTAGGAATGATGTGATGAGAGAAACTAGGAAAATTGTTGGTGAATTTCTGTCAGAAGGTTCAGTTTCCTCTCTTGGAGGAGTAGATTCGAGAGAAGTAGTCTTGCTTCGAGACAGAAGAGCTGCTGTCTCACTAATTAGGAGAGAGTGTGCCAAACAGAGCAGAAATCAACATGAAGGAAAAAGTCCTATTAGGTGGATTTCCTAACACTTGTGTTCTTTGTCCATTTTTGAAGTTGAACTTAGAAAGTCAGGTAGTGTCAGAAGTGAAACTTGCCGTTGTTGACAGTTTGCTCTTTGATGGCGTTGACATTATTGTCGGTAATGACTTAGCTTTATCCAAGAATGTGAATCCTGTGTCAGGGATATTCCAGTGCCTGAAATGGTAGTAACTAGGTCAGGTTTAGATACAGACATAGACTACGGTCATAATTTGTTCATGGATTTGAATGAGAGTAAGTTCGTGGATTTGAACTACAGTGAGTTCGTGTAATTGAACAAGTGTGATAGAGGTGGCGAGGTTGATCTTGGCAGAAGGTGTAGCTGTCGAGAGTACCTTAGTCAATGTAGTGGAATCAAGTAATAGTTACTGTGATGAATTAGGCACTAACCTTTTGAATGAGGATGAGCTAGTCAAGTTTCAAAGAGAGGATGAGACACTATTCCGAATTTTTTAATGTGAGCTGGATGATGATCTCGATAATGTGTGTAAGGAAACGTTTTGTTTAAAGGACAAAGTTTTGTGCCATTATGTTCGTCCTAAGTCAGGTAGTAAAGAGGAAATCACCGAACAATTAGTGGTTCCTAGGAAACTTCATGAACTAGTTTTGAAGTTAGCATATGGTGAGCAAGGATATTTAGGCGTAAATAAAACTTTCAGGTGTATTAGTAGGGCGTACTTTTGGCCTAAAATGAAGAGACATAAAGAGTTATGTTTTAAGCTGTCATTAATGCCAAATTGCTGGAAAACCGAATCAAGTGATTCCCAGAGCTCCATTGTGTAATATTCCTTCGGTAGGCGAACCTTTTGAGAATGTAGTTATCGATATGGTCGGACCGTTGCCTAGCAGTAAGGGAGGGAGTATATATCTGTTAACAATCATTGATAGACTAACTTGCAATCCTGAGGTGATACCCGTAAGGAGCTGTAACGCAAGGACCGTAGTTAAACGATTGTTAGATTATTTTTCTAACTTTGGTCTGCCTCGTACTTTTGTACCCAAGTATTTCAAGGATAGAATGAAGGAGTTAGGCATTAAACTCGTAACTTCCACACCTTATCATCCCGAATCACAAGGCATTGTGGAGCGGTTTCACCAAACATTAACGAATTGTTTACAAAAACTGTGTAGTAACTTTGAATATGAATGGGAAGAAATTTACCTTTTGTTTTTGTTCACACCGGTAAAGGTCCTATGGATATGTTAAAATGTAACTTAATGCTTAAAGAAGGTAGTGAGGACCAAATAACTAATCTAGAGTATTATAAAAACAATTTAAGAGATGCTTGGCAACTAGCGAAGGAGAACAAGAGTGGAATTCAAGGGGAGACTAAACGAAAACATGATCTTCGAGGGAAGGAGAGAAGTTTCTGTGTAGAAGATAAAGTTTTAGTATTAGTCCAGAAAGAAGACCCCGCTTTATCTTATAAGTTCAAAGTTCCTTTTTCAATTTCAGAGAAGAAGGGAAATCTAAATTATGTAATTGATAGGGGTAAGAGTAGAGCAAAGTGGATGCATGTAAACTTGCTTCAGAATTATAAAGAACGCCCCGTGCCGTGGCCACAGCCCGTGTTCATAATAACGGTGTCACAGAGAGGAGTTGGTTTTTGGAAAAAATTCAGAGGTGCTTAAGAAGTTTCAGGTTTTCAATTAGTTTTCAGAAAACGAAAAATTAAGAGGAAAGGATAATGTGATAATTAATAGCCTCTCTAGAGTTTTCAGAATGAGTAGCCTAATGACCGTTTTCTGTTTTGGAATGAGTGGATGTTTGAGTAAAGTATGCATGTTAACTGGATTAAAGCTTTATGCAGAATTGTTCCCCTGCTGTTTCATTCTTGTTTCTCTTTAGAAAAAAAAAAATTAAATCAGTTGATTTCATTGTTTTTTTGGGGGGAGGGACATGTCATGGTAATCACTTTATTGCAAGGAATTACATATTAAAGGAAAGGAAAGCACATCTTCGAGAAGTTCTGCTGCAAGGAGGCATTCACGCATGCGTTGGAGGTGCCTGTTCTCATGATGGTACGAGAATCCCCAGGTGTGTTACAGAAACTCAACAGGCACCGACGTGTCGTGAGAAACCCTGCAATTTCTGATGCAACATTTCGTCGAGATCCTTCTAAAACGTTCATGTCTTCTCGGGAGCCTGTGACGTTCGCTGGTAGGCCCTACCCCCAGGTCGCCGTATATATACAACTGACGAAGTAAGAGAGATCAGATCATCAGTTAGAGACCAGCAGAGAGCAGAGATCAGAGCAGAGATCATCAGAGAGAGATAGGAGAAGAAGGAACAGACGAAGGATAAGAGAGGAAAAAGGCACTCGAGAGTCTGATCGGAATCTGGTCAAGTCGTCGTCAGGGAGTGGACGAGTGAGATATTTCGACGTTGAACAAGCCTACAGAGAAGAAACTTTCTACAAGAGGTTTCGAGCAGTTCCTGTCCTTCGAGTATCAAGAATAGACATAGTTTTCTGCAATACAGAGTCAAGAAGACGTCTGCAATTACAGTTCTCCTTTTGTGAAGCCACCGCTTCAAGCATTGATTTCCAACAGCTGGAAAACTGGCCAGCAAGTATTTTTATTACCTCACTGTTTCCCCAGTTCATGCATTGTAAGGTTTTACTTTTGTTAGTAAATAGGAGAAACCATTCTGTATTCATCTTTGTAAGTAAGCTTGTAAATAAACCTTTGTTCTGTTAGTTTTTCTTTCTATATTCGTATCCCCAGTTTCAACTGTTGGCATTGAATCCTTTTTGTTTATTATAATATCGATCCTGTAGCAGACCTCGGTCTGTAACAACAGCTCAGTGGTCTGGTTAATAAGATAACTTAATTCACTCTCGAAGTTTTATGTTCTTATCTGTCTCTTTGCTCCTGTCCTTGGTTCATGTCATCAGGTCTCATCTGTTCTCCCGTCATAACCCGTTTCTGATCCAGTTTCCCTACCCTATGAATTTCTTTACAATCTACTATGATAAGGTACATCTGCTGGGAAGACCTTATATTTTTTTCCCATGAAAATACGCCATATGAATATTACACGAGAACAAGTCTTTGAAGAATGGGAGCACATTCCTTTGAGTATAAAATCTGGACATTATAATGAAATAAAATTCTAAAAAAAAAAAAGCTCAGCGTTTCTTAAATTTTTTCGACCTCATCACCACTTTTGGTCTGGCCTAAGTAGTCCAGCACCCACACCATAGGTTAACACCTAGTTGCTAGAAGGATAAAGTAAACACAAATACAGTACATCTTGATCATATTTGGTTAATTCTCCAAAAACAAGAACTGTAATTATGACAATAGCATTTGCAAAAACAATTAGAAAATAAAGGAAAGATCATGGACAAACTCAATAAAAAATACTCATCAATGCATTTTTTTTTTCGCTTATGTGCGACTAGTTTCTCATATTGTAGCATCATTTCATGGAGCAGGCTTCCATGAAGACAGTTCCAGACAGTTGTCTTGATCAATAGCATGGTCGAGAATGCCTTCTCACATAGGTAAGTATTTGGAAATGGAGTGATCTTCTCCAGCGCTGCCTAAGTAGTCCAGCAACCCCACCATAGGTTAACACCCAGTTGCTACAAGTATAAAGTAAACACAAATACAGTACGGCTTGATCATATATTTGGTTAATTCTCCAAAACAAGAACAGTAATTATGGTAATAGCACAGGCAAAAACAATAAGAAAATAAAGGAAAGATCATGGGCAAACTCAATAGAAAATACTCATCAGTGCATTTTTTTTTGCTGCTTATGTGCGACTAGTTTCTCATATTGTAGCATCCTGAAGACGGTTCCAGGCAGTTGTCTTGATCAGCAGCATGGTCGAGAATGCCTTCTCACATAGGTAAGTATTTGGAAATGGAGTGATCATTTCTAGCGCTGCCCTCTCCAGTCTATATGCACCCAACTGATCACACCTAAAATGAGACAGTAATGATGTGCGGAATTTTGTCTTGTAATCCTGATTCTCTTGCAAATAAATAAATTACTCCTTCAGGTTGTCAGCATCACTCATTTCTGCCAGGAAGGACTGCTGAATATATTCTGGGAATGTTAGACTGTTGGGGAAGTACTTTTCCATGGTGGTTTCAAGGTGCAAAATGTAAGTAACAATATTTTTTCAAAACAACTGGACTTATTGTCTTATCCCCCAAAATTTTCTTCAAGAACTGGAAATTTCCCACACTTCCTCCTTCAACTCGACGCTTCCAGAGTGCAAGCTTCTTCTTGAAGGCTTCAATATTCTGTGTGCAAAGAATATTACTAGCATACACGCCTTGCATGAACATGTTGAGATCATTCAAATGACTGAAAATATCTGCCAGATAGGACAGGGAAAGGATGAACACTTCGTCCTCGAATTTTTCTGTGAAGTTGCTCTGATACTCCAGAAGAAATATTGTAATCTCCTCTTTGAGTTCTGCCATACGAGTCAAGATTTTCCCATGGAAATGCCATTGCACTTAGGTATGAAAGAGAAGAACTTGATGTTCACTTCCCATTTCCTCACAAAGTAATTTGAACACTTTGTGATGTAAAGGACGACCCCGGACGAAATTTACAACTTGCACACAGATAGACAGAACATCTTTCAGGTGAGGTGTCAACGTCTTTGCCGCCAAGGCTTGGCGATGGAGAAAACAGTGCTTCATTATGGAATTTGGTACCTTCTTCTTTAACAGAGCAGCGAAGCCAGACCTCTTTCCGATCATGGCTAGGGCACCATATGTACATACTGATCTTATCTTAGTGACACTGTAGGTCTATCACAAAGCATGTGCTGCTGACTTAATATGAAAGTGTGGAACTCTCATACAAATTAAGTGTTTTTTTTTTTATCATCATGCTGCAACACATCTGAAAATCAGGTTAAAGTTTATTGGATTTAAACACTGATATTTTACCGCCACATATGTGACCTTCCCCAGCACCCGCTGAAATTGACTTCAGCAGCTACTGGTGGTGCTAGTGTAAGTGATTACATAATAAAAATATGGAATGTTATTCCATATATATAAAAGACTAAAACTAAAGAGGTCAACCAGATTGCTTGCAGGAATGTGATCAGACCAGAGTCGATAAAGTATGTAGGCTAAGATGACATGCCGTCACCTGTAGTCATTCATTTGTTTATAAACTTTAGTCCAAGCTTCCTGCTTGAGACAAACACCGTGACCTATAGCTCAAGCGGCCTATGTGATTAGTAACTATGTCATTTGATTGTATGTTCGTATGTTCGAGCTACTGTCTGCATCCTTTATGATTTGTAACCGAGATGGTAGTGGGAACAGAATAGAGGTAGCCATCATCATTGGCAGACCTGTATATCTTTACCTAAGCTTTATCATGTAGAAGAGAACAGAATAGAATTAGCCATCATCATTGGTAGAAGCGATCAAGCTATCGTCATTGGAAGACCTGTACAATCCTACTTGATCTTCACTATGTAATATCAGAGAATATAAGTATTTTTATACTTTGTGTTTTCTACTAAGAACCTCACATCATTGCCGAATCATCATGGGTTTAATATATCCTCGTCATAACCAAAGAAGATAATACCGACTTTGTAAGTGATCTACAAACCCCAAGACACTCCAATGAATAAGGAAGTGCAATACCAACCGACTTAGCGCAAGATTATCGCAAGTCTAACATTACCTCACAGGGCGCCTTATTATACGAGGCAACAGCCCTAAAATTGGTGGCAGCTTCCCAGAAGAACTCTACAACGTCTTCCGAAGAAAAACCAGAATAATGAACAATGTATCACATCAGAAGTCAACGACGACGAAAACAAGAGATTCTTCAAACAACTTAGTATCATCGTTTAGTGAGCAACTTCAGAAAACAACAAGAACTCTTCAAAGTCTTCCGAAGAAAAACCAGAATAATAAATCATGTATCATCAGAAGTCAACGACGACGAAAGCAACAGATTATTCAAGCAACTTATTATCATCATTTAGTGAGCAATTTCAGTAGTGAATAACTTCAAGAAACAAACCCGACGTGTCTTTTTCCTACGGCAACGCAAGCTTCGTCTCTCATTAGAATCATTCAAGAAAACATTGTTATTGAGCGTTTCCGGCACTTCAAGAAACAAACCGAACGCGTCTGCAGCATCGGATCTTCAAGGGCTCGAATCATCCAAACAACGCGCACGGGGAAAACTGAAGCTAAACCAGGTCATCCGCTAAAAACAGAGGGAGGACCAAGGCCGTGTGTCGTTATCAGAACACCGTGACTTCCCAAAAAAACAAGCTAAATACAATTTTTTATTCATTTGGAGTAACTGAGTGTTTCCTTTGCAGGTCGAATTTCGTTATTCCTGTGGCTGAAGTTACGAGACATTCTTAATCTACATCATTGAGATGTCGCTACTGCGAGTTTTTTATCTTTGAGTTTCTGTTTCCAGAAGTTCTCCTGAAATATCATAATCATATACTATGTTAATTTTATCATTTTGGGTGATTATTAATCCTTTACGTAACAAATCATATTAAACAGTGAATATGCGTTTACGCAGTGGACGTCTGTATTTATACAAATGCATGGATAGGGTCGTTAGGCAACGTAGTGATTAAAAAACACACAAAAACAAGTGGAACACCCGTACAAATCTAGATAAATTAGAGGTAACACTATTTTGGGTCAAACAATAAAAGCTCCTTTGCAAAGTCCCGATCGCAGTTTTAGCCTTGAGTTTTTTAGTTATATGCATAAAAAATCGAACCTCAATGGCTCAACTTAACTTTAAAAATACGGCTGGATTGCAAGGAATAACATGTCTGTAAAAAACTTTCATTAGGCTAAATGCGCTGACCAGGATCCCTCACTATTTCAAATTTTAGCAGAGAATGAAGTAAACAACAGCAAGTACAAACAGTTAATATTGAATGCAGTAGAGGTAACTTGTCTTAATAGTAATCGCTCAATTCCTAATAGTTCGTCATTCATACGTTCCTTGCTTTATACGTAACCAACAACAGAATGCTAAAAACACACAATACATTGCCGATGGATCCTAATTATTACAAAAAGAAATAGATAAACAGTAGCCCTTTCAGAAACAAACAAATCGTGCTTAAGCAAACTTGGGTACTGTGTCACCTAGTCAGACGGTCAGGGTCAGTTAAATCTGCCGAGTGTTCAAAGCATAGCACATTCCAAATAAGCGACTCTAGCAGAGCGGGAAAAGTGATGTTGGATCATTCATACCAATATCTTCTTGAATTAAAAAGGATTTTTCCTATGAATCACACGACCGTATCAAGTAATCAGAGCAGGTTCTCGTTTTTTTTAATACCTAAGTTATTATAAGTAGTGGTGGATTAATCCTGACTGTACGCGCCGTAAAAATTAGAATATCTTGTTTTATTCCTTTAGTACACGTAATATCCTGTATTTACGGACTCGCCGTCTGTTGTTCAAACTTCTCTATTGAGAAGTCCGGATAAGCGAGCACTTACAGATACCTCTATAGTTATAAAAAAAACATTGATCTGTATCTAGTGTAATTGTAAGATATCCATCTAGGGGTATACAAAATATTATCTTACCTCCTGCAAAATAAGGCGTGTTTATCAAAGGAAAATTCTATAAACCTTCAAACATATTAAAATCTGTTTGAACAAAAAGAGACAGTTAAACAAATAATAACTTATATAGAAGAACAAATCATTTGTCTCATAAATCGTAACATTGTTCAAATGACCCAACATAATTCTCCCACAACCGCAGTCGCAGTTTGCACGCAAAATCTCGAGACACATGCTCCCTTGAATGTCTTAGTGCGTGTAAAAAGACTTTGCTGGGATCTGAAATTTTAATCCTTCCCGACACTCTGAAATACAACGATTTCCGCGAGCAAAGCCCTATATATATAAATATCGCATTTTTTTTATTGTTGCTAATTTTTAATCACGCCAATCAGTCGTAGATGAATCTCTCTTATACTCTATCTAAAGTAATATCCGTAAAGTCATTCAAGCAGAGGTGAATCAGCAGAAATTTTTTTTATCTCTTATCTGAATACCCGGAAGTTTCTCCACTAGCGAGTGATCTCTGGGAGAAAAACGGATGTCATTGAAAACAAAATACGGTCTAAGGACAAACATAAAGCTATATACGTACCTTCGCATAGACTCCCAATGAAATTTCAAAATAGAGATAAATGACGAAGTTGAAAAATGTTAGTAATAGGAGTTATTAGGAAATCAAATAAGCCCATATAATTTTTCCCTCAAACGTCATGCCATAAAAGATCGGACTTGGCGTATCTGTGTAGATTTCTGTCGCTTAAACAAGGAAACGACTCCCGATAGTTTCCAGTGCCATGTACCGACGACATCTTATCTCTGTTAGGTTAGAATAAATTTTTCACCAGCTTGGACTTACTTAAAGGCTTTTACCAGACACCATTACCTAAGTGATTGTACCTCATACACCGTTTTCAGCACACTCAGGGGACATTATCAATTTTTACGTATGCCTCCGGCTTACGTTGCACCCCAATTACAATATAGTGTTGGAGACTTTTAGGGGACACCCTACATGCTCATTGGTTGGTCTTGTAATCTTTTCTAATACCTTAGAAGTACATTCACATAAACTAGAGTTAGTGCTACAGAGACAAAGACAAATAATCTCAGAGTAAAATATCTAAATGTGAGTTTTTTAAAACAGAACATGTTTATCTAGTTTTTATGTGTATAGTCAAGGTCTTAAAGTAGTTCATGATAAGGTGTCGGCTATTCATAACTTCCGGTAATAATTAACCCTCTTACGCCGACTGGACGTATTTTACGTCGACATTTTTTGTCTCCCGTGTGCCGACTGGACGTATTTTACGTCGACTTACAAAAGTTTTTTTTAATTCGCGGGAAAAATTACAAATTCATAGGCCTACCAGCCTAAAACTTTGGAATCACGCGCCTTGGGGGATGCTGGGAGTTCCCGGATCAAGGTGTTGTTTTGTTTACAATCGTTACGCAGGCGCGCAAGCGCGAATTTCTTTCTTGCCGCACTAAAAAGTATCTGTGACACATCTCGGAAATTATTTTGTCACTTTGACATAATTTTTTTACCATTGTAAATTAGCCGTAACATGAAGTATTATATATGAAAATGTGCGCATTTTTATGTAAAATACAACAATAAAACACTCATGATTGTAGCTTTTATCAGTTTTGAGATATTTCCATATAAATAACGATAATTGCCAAAATTTCAACCTTCGGTCAATTTTGACTCTACCGAAATGGTCGAAAAACGAAATTGTAAGCTAAAACTCTTATATTTTAGTAATATTCAATCATTTACCTTAATTTTGAAACTAATTGGAAGTCTCTAGCACAATATTTCGATTTATGGAGAATTTATGAAAAAACTTTTTCCTTACATCCGCGCGGTAACTCTTCCGAAAAAAATCATACATGCGATTGTCGTAATGTTTGCACCATTTTAAATTAGCCGTTATATAAAGTTTTAATATATGGAAATGTGCGCAATTTTCAATGCCACAATACAACTAAAAACAACCCATGGTTGTAGTCTTTTATATCAACTTTTGAAGATCTTTTCAATAAATCAAATTAACGATAATTGGCCAAAATTTTCAACCTTGTGGTGTCAACTTTGACTCTACCGAAAACTGGTTCTCGAAAAAACGTAATTCGTAACAGCTAAAAACGCTTATATTCTAGTAAATTATTCAAGCATTTACCTTAATTTTGCAACAAATTGGAAGTCTCTAGCAAAATATTTCGATTTATCGGTGAATTTTATGAAAATAATAAACATTTTCTTTTACGTCCCGCGCGGTAATAACTCTTTCCGGAAAAAACAATCATACGTGCCGATTGGTGGTAATGGTTTGCCAAACGCATTTTTTAAATTAGCCGTTAACATAAAGTTTTTATATATGAAAATGTGCGCAATTTTCATGTAGAAGATAGCAACAAAAAATTAATTGAAGGTTGTAAGCTTTTCTGATTTTGTTTTGGAATATTTGCATATAAATCACGATAAAAAGAAAAAAAAACCACGTTCGGTCAACTTTTGACTCTACCGAAATGGTCGAAAAAACGCAATTGTAAGCTAAAACTCTTATAGTCTAGTAATATTCAGTCATTTATCTTCATCTTGAAACAATTCGAAGTCTCTAGCAAAATATTTAGATTTATGGTGAATTTAAAAAAAAAAATCTTTCTTCCCTCAGCGCGCGGATTCTCCGCCACAAATCTCCGAAATGCGTACGTTCCATTCTCGGAATATTTACTCCGTTTCATATTAGGCATTTCATAGAGTGTTATATATGAAAATGTGCGCAATTTCATGTAGAATAAAACGAAAAATATTTGAAGGTTGTAGCTTGTCTTATTTCCGAAATAATTGCATATAAAAAATATATATATAAAAAAATTCGACATTCGGTCAACTTTAACTCGTCAGATATGGTCGAAAACTGCAATTGTAAGCTAATACTCTTACATTATAGTAATATTCAATCATTTGTCTTCATTTTGAAAGAAATTGGAAGTCTTTAAGACAATATTTAACTTTTATGGTGAATTTTTGAAAAAAATATTTGTTTATGTCCGCGCATTACGAATTCATGCATTATTTTGTGATAATATTTTCTCTGTGTTGCTTTTATCGTTTTACAATGTGTTATATACCAAAATGATCGCAATTTAGTGTAAACTACAACGAAAAAAAAGTAACTTGTTACCTTTAACCGTTTTGCGCACAGCGCGATTTGAATACAATTATATATGAAATTTCGTTTTTGCGCTATCATATATCGCATTATTTATATATGATAATAATAAGTTTTTTTCATTTCTGATGGTTGCATACTAAACTTCAGCCAATGACAAAAAAAGGAGCCAAAAAAGAACTCTTAATCTTAAAAACTAAGCGCCCTGTGATTTTTTGAAAAAAATATTTTTTCCGTTTCCTCGCACACTCTGAAACACCTCCGGCACACGGGAGACAATGTTTTTTTTACCGCTTCGGCGTAAGAGGGTTAACGTAAAAAGAGGATACAGCACTTTTGCGCTGTAGTGGGTATTACAATCGTATGTAAATATGTAACTCTTCAATCATGACAGCTCCTTTAACAGATCTTACGAAGAAGGGCGTAGATTTATTATGGTCTAAAAAGCATCAACAGGCGTTCGATATCTTAAAAGCGGAATAATGCAGCTCACCTAACTTAAAAATCCCTGATTTAAATAAGGAATTTTTTTTATTGTAACAGACGCCTCGGACCAAGGGGTAAGAGGGGTACTACTTCAGTAATATGATAAACAGTTCTTTCCTATAGTTTTTTATTCATGTAAACTAAAGCCCTCTGAAAGTAAATATACAGTAATAGGCAAGGAAGGGCTAGGTATCTTTAACTCACTAGTACATTTTAAGTTCATAATCTATGGCTATCCTGATAAAGTCCTTACTGAACATGAGTCCTTTACCGAGTTTTTCAAAGGCTTTAATCATAGTCCAAAAGGAACTCCGTGACAAATGATCATTCAGGTCTTTGGAGCCAAGATAAGATATCTACCTGGGAAAGCAATTATCATAGCTGACACATTATCCCACAATCAAGCACCATACTGCAAGGAACCATTAATTGAACTAAAAAAAAAAATATAGAAACATCCGTGCCTATTGTACAAACCATATCTAAACAAGAAAATTCCTTAACCGAAGAGATCGCGAGCATTGAATATCTGGGTTGGAGCGCTGAACTGTTACAAACTGAACAAAGCAAGAGTCAACAGCAATAAGCAAAACAATAAACACTTCGAACGGAAACAGGGTCAGCAGCAATAAGCAAAACAATAAACACTTCGAACGGAAACAGAATCAGCAGCAATAAGCAAAACAATAAACACTTCGAACGGAAACCCTAAAGCAAAAGTATATTTAAAGTATGTGTATCAGAATTATGTAATCAAATGTAATATTATATGTAGGTCTGTGACGAGGAAAAGCCAAAGAACACAGCAGGTGACTAACGACCAGGTAGTAGTAATAATCTCTTTCATACCAATCCTCCTAAACTGGTTGCATTCCGTCATCCAGGGTTCCCTATTATGTCACAGAAAGCCAAATCACTATTTTACTGGCCTACAATGCTTACAGATATAAAAATCACATAACTGATTGTAACACGTGTCATGAAAACAAGGGACACACTAAGACACCTGTCAGTTTAGGGGCCTATCCTGTGCCAAATCAATCCTTGAAAGAATATACGTAGAATTATTAACAGAATTACAAGTCTGACAGAGGGAATAAACACTTCTTAGTGTTAATAGTTCCTTGACAAGTTATATAGAATTACTAGCACTAAAAACAAAAACCGCAATTGAGTGCGCTAGGAATATTTATGAGTGCTAAATCAGTAAACATGGAATTCAACACATGATAATCTGACTCGGGTGGCGTAAATCAATAATAATCTCCTTAACTAGTTGTGTGAATTCCTTTCCATTAAGAAAACCAATACTATATTTCATCACCCAGAGTCAATCGGTTTGGTCGAATAACAGATAAATAAAAAGGTGTCAATGTCTTATGAGTTACATTCATGATATTGGATCCGAACTGGATTATAGTGGTTCTCGCGGTTTTAAATACCTTTATCATTCATATCTTGTATCTTTAGAAATGATACCGCAAGTAGCCTTATACGGTACACCGCTAGAACACTTTTCCACATATTCAAGCCGACCATTAATTTATCAAATACATATATAAAAAAAAATATATATAAATAAATAAATATGAAAAATAAAATAAATATGGATACAAGTGGAGTCGATATAATACACTCCGTAAGAAGTCGGAAGGGTTACAAATTATAACAAAAAAGGAATCACGATAAAATCAATAAGCAAAACGTAATCATAGGTTGATTAAATATCCAAATATATATGCGTAAAGATTTGAACTCTAACTTAATGCTTTAGTAATGACAAATAAGCTAAAAGTTCAAACACATATCAAAACCTACTGACATATTGTCTGTCCCGGTGATTTATATTCGTAGTCAATGAAAAAAAGTAATAATAAATAAATAAAATAAAATAAAATAAAAGAGATTTTAAAGTCAGGAAGTCTAGAAGTGAAAAAGTATATCTATGCGAATAATCTTATACAGGGCAAATAGTATATATAAAATTTGTATGGAAACCCTTTTCATTAGTTTGAATAAGGAATATCTAATTTAACATAATTAAATTTATTTACAATGATGCAGATTTCCAACATGAAACTAATATTATATTGCTCAATTTTGGTACTGTTTTTTTTCAGACATTCTTCTCATGTGGGTGGAGAATTAAAAAAAAAAAATATATTATTTGAAAATACTAAAGCTGTATTTATTACAGCAAGTAACATAACTCTTAGCTGGCTAAGAGCAATCTCCTGCCAGGACGACATCATCAGTTCTGAAGGTGCATGGCGCGTCTGCCGACTCATCATTGTTCTTTTTAACCTCAATAAACCGCTTGCGAAGCAGGTTGACTGGAGAGATGAATGCTTAGCTCATGAACTTCACATGTGGTTCATGGGTCATGATGACATACATAGCCATAACCTATTCTTATCCGTGTGGAATTGCAATTGTTTTAAAATGAATAAACAAAATAAGCAAACAGAATTTCTATAACAACAAAATGAATTAATTTTTTCTGAACCTCATAGACAATTAGAGTCAATAAATCAGCTTATGACATTGGTAAACGGACATTTAGAAGTATCAAGTCATGGATATGAAAAATTTACTTGCAACATTAGCCTATGACAATTCAAGTAAATCACATTCATGGAAAAATGTCACATTTTCTTGAAAAAAACCCAAAGCTTATATAGAAATTAGTTACATAGTGGGTTCTTTCGTTGCATTTCCTGCTTATTAAAGTTTAAAAAATTAACCTCAGAGGATGCGCGCGAGAAAATTGAATATGAAACTTTTGTTAGGGGCACATAGGATCGGATTTTATCACAACTTAATTTCAGTTAGCATAGAGAAATACAGAATCATGATTAATATTCTCTTTGACTCTTATGTTGCCTGGCAATCTTACAAATAGCTCTGTTTTCCATTTTCCTGTTCTTTGTCTAGTAACTTACTACCAGTAATATCGAATTTTCTTTGGGATTCGTATTGATATCTGTTTATTTTTTTATAATTATGGATATTTTTTTTTACAGTCATCATAGACCTGGAGAGGTTCACTCATTATAATGTTCCATGGGATAAAAAAATTTTAAAAAAGTTTATTGTACAGCTAAACTCTTTTGAATTCCATAAAATATCCAGCGAAGTTCATGTGGGGTCTTCAATGGCTCTCTCCCTCCGTATTTGATGTTCTGAATTTATTTTGCCCTTGTGACAAGTATAATTTCACTTGCAGGCTGATTAATGGAACCTGGTTACAGTATCCTGCAGTACGAGAAGTTTCAACAGTCGTAACTTCAAAAAAATCGTTCGTCGCTGCGGACGACTACAGTCAAGTAACAACCGCCTACAAATGTGAAAGGAATTTTCTTGACTTCTTCGACCGACACCATATCCCGTCGTTAATCTCGTTTTAATGCGGAAAGCTCCGGCGGCTGTCGGAAATCGACTAAAAAAGGGACATACTTCCGACAATTACGACCAGAGGGATATTCAACTCTACATTGCTGGCGAAGGACTCGTGCTGGGGGTGATTTTATTCATCGCGAACGTATTCGTGTGGCTTAGGATGCAGAAAACAAGTATGAGCGCAAAATAGAAAATGAACTTCGCCCAGGCAAATTTTCCCCTTGTTGAAATTGGCTATTTCATTTGGCTATAGTTGGTTGTCTGGAACTGTGTAATGGACGAAAAGTTGTTCGAACGCTAGTTAAATGTGTAGTAGTATAACCTCGGTCATGTATCCTATACATAAAGTATCATGTATCCTATATATAAATGATCATAAATAACAGAATCGAAATATATCTTTGCGTGTACGCAATAAGAATCTATTTAAAGTGCACATATATTAATCATAATTATATGAATCCATATACATATGTATAAACAAATCAGGTAGCCTATAATCAATCTGTTACCTTTTATCTTACCAATAACTGCAGACATATAACAGTTAGCATAAAAATCAATGAATCAATCAGCATAAACATTAATAATTTTATCAATTCATATATGAAATTTTTATCAGTTAAAATATGATTTTTATCATGTTATCAGAGTACATTAGTATTTTCTGTAGCATATATATCTTAATGAGATGAAGTGAAAGACTGTATCAGTATATATCACGTGATCATTATTATTTACCAATATCATTATGTTTTATATCTTATTACTTGAATCTGTATTTGTGTACACCATGAATTTTTTTACTTATAAGTATTTTATATTTATCTTATATATATTCACATAGTGTCTGTATCACACTCCTATAAGTCAAATGCAAGTCAAGCTTGAGTATATTCAGTGGTTGGTTTTGGTAGCTGACCGAGCTTTTATGTAAGTGATTACATAATCAAAAATATGGAATGTTATTCCATATATATAAAAGACTAAAACTAAAGAGGTCAACCAGATTGCTTGCAGGAGTGTGATCAGACCAGAGTCGATAAAGTATGTAGGCTAAGATGACATGCCGTCACCTGTAGTCATTCATTTGTTTATAAACTTTAGTCCAAGCTTCCTGCTTGAGACAAACACCGTGACCTATAGCTTAAGTGGCCTACGTGATTAGTAACTATGTCATTTGATTGTATGTTCGTATGTTCGAGCTATTGTCTGCTTCCTTTATGATTTGTAACCGAGATGGTAGTGGGAACAGAATAGAGTTAGCCATCATCATTGGCAGACCTGTATCTCTTTACCTAAGCTTTATCATGTAGAAGAGAACAGAATAGAATTAGCCATCATCATTGGCAGAAGCGATCAAGCTATCGTCATTGGAAGACCTGTACAATCCTACTTGATCTTCACTATGTAATATCAGAGAATATAAGTATTTTTATACTTCGTGTTTTCTACTAAGAACCTCACATCATTGCCGAATCATCATGAGTTTAATACATCGTCGTCATAACCAAAGAAGATAATACCGACTTTGTAAGTGATCTACAAACCCCAAGACACTCCAATGAATATGGAAGTGCAATACCAACTGACTTAGCGTAAGATTATCGCAAGTCTAACATTACCTCATAGGGCGCCTTATTATACAAGGCAACAGCCCTAAAACTAGCACCCTAGGTTAAGAAACGCTGCACTATCTCTAAGGCATTCAAAGAGTCACAATGTTTCCTCTGCTTCGTCTGGCAGAGAGTGAAGAAAATTAATCACATTAATGCCAAGAATTATGAAAAAAGCAAGAAAACAATTTCGAGCGTATTTTTTTTCATCTATTCAGTCATAGTAATACTTTCTTATGAAAGAACAAGTAGTCAGACATGGATAACCAATGCGTGATACAAAATAAAACTATTCCGATATTTTAATGTAATAGCGAGATAAATAAAATGGATAAGATGCTTAATTAAAAACTTAGATAATAGAATAAGTATAAATGAAATAAGTAAATACTTTTTATGATTTGTATTCTTAAACTGATTCTAAATGACTTTTTACTACTCTTTTTCTGTGATCAGAAAAGACCAAAAAAGGTTTAAATCCTTTTTGACTTTCATTGATTCATACCTTAATTTTTACTCATATCATCATGTTTATTACCATGTATATATAGCTGTACTTAATTGAATTAATCAAGTATGACTAGGACACATGCTGCTTCTCAGAATCTGACTTCTGACCATTGCAGTTCAGTTCCTTCAAGTAATTTGTGTGCGTAGAAGTCTTCACCAGTAATCCTTCACCCCGTTCATTTAATTGGATGCTGAGGCAGGAATGCACCTTGTTTGGAGAAGCAATGCACATGTGGAGATGAAAGACTTCCTTAAGCCTCATATTAGCATTTCAAGGGAGGATATCACCTGCCGTGTTCAACAGGGTTAGGGAAACTGCTGAGGTGTACATAACACCAACTCATAAGCTTCCCGGGTATCTTTTGTCCTGGGACACTGCAGCATATCCCACTCCGTATTCTGATTTCGATCCATCCGCATATAATGCGTAATGAGGACCTTTTCGGCTTATGCGCTCTACTGTATGTTGTCTATGGTGTTCTTGGGTATATGAGTACTTTTTTATAGGTATTTTAATTTTGTGCAAATTTTTATTTTATTCATATTCTAAGGACGAGGTAATTTCACTATTGGAGGTAGCTGGATTTTTATATTCAGTGACTCAAACAATCTTTTTGATCTAATTGGAAAAGATGGTAAATGACCGTCAATAAATACATCTCTTGGTTCAAATAAATTTTTGGTGGTTAATCATTTGACCGAATTCTTAGGGTTTTTTTCATCGTTACTAACTCTTTATGCAGCTTGTCCAAATTGTATGCTTTGATTTCCGATTTTTAAATCTATTTCTTCACCTTCCTTCTATCTTTTATTTTTTATATAAAATGTGACTGCTTTAGCCTTATGTCTGGATAATCTGATCCTACAGATGAGGTCCATTCATCTATTTTCATGATAGAGTTATTAATGAGCGCTCTTCATGTTTAATGCGAGATGCTGAATAATATATGGCAAAATCATCCATATAAAGGTTACTTTTAATTCTAGTAGGTAAAGATTTACCATTTTCATTAATTGCTAAAGTAAACAGTGTGCCACTAAGGACACTTCCTCGTGGAACACCATTTTCAAGTGGTTTTCATATACAGACACACACATATATATATATATATATATATATATATATATATATATATATATATATATATATATATATATATACATATATATATATATATATATATATATATATTATATATATATATATCTTATATATATATATATATATATATATATATTATAATATATGTGTGTGTGTGTGTGTATATATATATAATATATATATATATATATATATATATATATATATATATATATATATATATAATATATATATTATATATATATATATATATATATATATATATATATATATATATATATATATATATATATATATTGTGTGTGTGTCTGTGTATGAAAGATGCAGTTCGTCCCACAGTAGGCAAAACTAAGAAATGAGTACCGGGTACTTTTGTTTAATTGGTAAACATTTTCACGGCATACTGGTAAGGTAAGGGGATTTCGGTGAATAAAATCGTTACAGAAGTAGATGGTAATCATTGAACATTGAACAGCCATTATTATAAATAACAGAACAATCTTACCAATTCATTCTTGGCACAAGAGTTTTGGTGAAAGTAACACTACCAAGGACATTTGATTTTATTTCCGGGAAAGTCTGATTTCAGACCAAGTTATGCGGATGTCAGTATTTTTCCTTTTTTCCACTGGCATCGAAACACAATTATGAATTCCATATTTATTCTAAAATGAATCAGCATTCTTGATTAACAACGGAAAAAAGTCAGAATTGGATAATTTAATGCATAACATGTGATGTAATCAACGTTTTATCAATAAGTACTCAGAAGAGAAGGTTTACTTTCAACGTCATATATCAATATACGATGAAAACGGGGCAAAAGTTCCAGGTCATAGCAGATGACTGCACAACACGGCATCGGTAATTGGGGCTTATTCTGGAGTGTGTGTTGACCTGCAATGCAGGATATTCAATTCAATGATTGGACTCTTTCGGCAAGAAGGCTATTCATGGGAACGTAATATTATTAAGTGGTTGGTTCAAACTACGTACAATGGTTTAATGAAAGATTATAACCACTAATAGCTATGTTGCATCATGGATTATTAACCGCCATTACTATATCTACATAATAATTTACTGTTATTTCAGTAGATGAAACCTATTCACATGGTTCAAGCACACAAGGGCTACTGATCGAAATTCGAGCTTCCAAGCAATATTGGTTTCAACCTCCCAAAGCAGACCCACACTGCAGCAGAGACAGCGATTTTACATCTCCCTGGGTGATACGTGAATCCGTGACATCTAAGTTGCAATCCACGACATTAACCACTATACCAGTGGATCAGCTGTTTACAAAGATTGAACATATTGTCTGTAATACTGGCACTTGTTCATCTATAGTTAATGTGTGGATGGGTAAATTAGGAAGACAAATGAAACGTTAGCGACCTTTTTCATGAAATGAAGAGCATTTATTAGATTAGAGGAGCCTTTTAAAAGAGAAATTTTAGATTTCCAAAGAATTTGCGAGAAACGGATCGCCTCTTGTTAAAGAAGTAACGCAAAAGCTATTGAGAAGTTGATGAATAGAATGCCGAGGATAAATGGATTATTGGACAAAAGATGTACAAATGAGAAAAATTCACGATTATTAAAGACTTTGTTTCATAGAGGGAATCAAAATTGATTTTAGCGACTAGCGAAAACTGATTTATCTACCATATTTGTGGAGAGAGAGAGAGAGAGAGAGAGAGAGAGAGAGAGAGAGAGAGAGAGAGAGAGAGAGAGAGAGATGTATGTAAATCTATACAGGTAAGTATAGAAAGAAATCACGGTAAACGAAATGGTCAAAAGATTTGGTTTAAGAACGGCGATGTCTGATAATACTGGCAGGAGTTTTCAAATGGGCAGAGGTAGGGTTACCATGATTATTCACATTCATATGTTTATTTGCGAAGCATTAAAATTATACAGTGTAATAAATACTTGATATTCTTTGTTTTTATTATGGATAGAGATATAAAAATCCCATAATAGCTTTACGGTATTGTTCATAAAACTTTACTTAAAAAACAGTATCTGAAATAATGTTAATCTTGATCTTTTCAGAAAATAGTGAACAAGTTAAATCACTGTTCATTTTACAAATAGTCAAGATTGCTAGATTTTAGTTTCCAGTAAAAGACAATTATTGCACTGACTTTGTCTGTCCATCCGCAGTTTATTCTGTCCTCCATCAGATCTAAAAATAACTAATGTGGCTACAAACTGGTATTTTGATCATCCACCTTCCGTTATTATCAAGGTAAGTAGTTTATTTATTATCTTTTTTAAGGATAATTTTAGCCATAGATCGTGCATCTGGCAGCGCTTTCCGGAAGCATGGGATGCAACCTCACTCTATCGGATGAGGTGAGTGAATGAAGAACCGCAGTCAAAGCTGATGGTTTTATACAGCATTATATATTGTACAGAAAACTCGATTGTGCCGAAGAAACACCGGCGCATTTTTTACTTGTTTTTAATGCATAAGATTTCAGTTTAGGAACCAAACAAGTGCGGAGGAGCCGGAAAGAAAATTAAGTGTCTTGTTAAGAATTAGCAGACGAAAGTCCATTTTGCTTCAGAGGTATATAATTCAAATGTAGTCATAGTTCATTTTTAACAGCATCAGTTATGTAAAGTTTCGTCAACACAACTACTTCAAACATGCAGTTTGCTCACATTAATATTTTTTATACATTCTGCCGCTTTCTCAGCTTCTGGCTAAGTAAGCTACCCTCTACCTACTCACTCGGCGGCTACGTGATTTATAAGACAGAGCTCTTCTATAGAAAACAATTGTTTTATCAGTACAGAGTTGACTATGTATCCTAGTTCTTCTAACCTATGTAACTCCATTATGCTTCTTGTGGGATATTCTGCTATCTCTCCTCACCTTCAGACCCTCCAGCTGGTTCACTAGCTATTATTAGGATCCATAAAGGAGTTTTACATAAGAAGAGAAACTAAATTTCAGAATACAATAAACCTCTCTCATGCAAAAAAAAGTATAACAGCTACAAACGGCACGAGAGGTTTCCCTGTACTCGAAAACGTTCTGGCTGAAGAGTTCTTCAGCAAACCCCCTCCCCGTTTTTTTTTTTTTTTTTTCATTTTTTTGTGTGAAATTAGAAATTAATTATGAATTGCACCGATCTCCCGGCCTTTCACGTCACCCAACATTTCCGAATCCCAATTTGTAGTCCTTATGAATAGTCATAGGATTCCTTAAACGTGATAAAAAACATAAATAAACATTCAAAAGTTTGCGATTCAATGGCGAAAATGTGCTCTGTTGAAAGATTAATATACTGACCTGCATAATTTAATGCCATAAAAAATATATGCGCCATTGTTTTAGGCCTCAAAATTTTTGTAATAAATTTTTGCTTTTTCGGGTAATTAATTCTATGCCGCTACAGAATATCCAAGTAGAAATTAAAGAATAAATCCTAATCTTTCAAATATTCTATATCCCATTTCGTTGTGTTATGTAATCATAGCGTATATAGCACTTGTCTATAAATGGTTCCCGTAACTGTTAAATTATTTTATGATTTATGAAACGGTAAATACGGAACTAAGATTGCTCTTTATCTCAGGCCACTTAACCTATTTACGAACTTAAGTATACTGAAAATCTTTAGTTTATAGAACTAAATGATACGAAAAATATTGAAAAATCACTCTTCGACTGAATGATATTTTTGGTATGGGTATGATAGACCTTTATAGCGATAGTTACAAAGACAAAAACATGAATAAAAAAGAAAATCAAGACTGAACCCTACTCTAGATATGAGAGGTATATTTCTTACCAACAACACATAATTGTTGAGAGATGAGATGGTGGTGTTGATTAATGAAATTGATTAAAGTTTCATCAGCGTCTTGCCTTCGGTACTTGCATTCTACCAGCTGAGTATATTCTGGAGGATTAAAAATATATCTAATGTTCATATCTTTCGAATTCCTACCCTTTTCCATGGAGGGCACGTACGTCAATTGTCCGTTATTTGAGGAATTTTTTTTTAATAAGTATGTTAACATTTTTATTTTATGTAATACAAAATTTTTGAAAAAATATACAAAATTCGCCGCCCCCCCAACCTCTCTCTCTCTCTCTCTCTCTCTGGTCTAAATATACAAAGTCCATAAACAGAACGGGAGCTAAGGTCAAAAAGAGAGTAAATTCTAATCTGGTTCAGGGGAAGGTCATCATGTGTTGTTTAAAGGATGACAAGACCTAACCGATCGGGGTATAAGATTGTAAAAAAAGCAGATATTGCTTAAAATGGGTCGTGAAGAGGAATTAGAATTCATTAGAAAAAAATTTAATGATAGTTTTTTGATACAAGGTAGGAATGAACATTGAAAAGCTAGGAGGAACCACAAAAGGAAAGAGACAGAAGTTCATTTTATTTTCTTGAACGTCATACAATTCTTTTGCACGTGAAGACAAATGGACGGATTTTCAACGTAAACTTGAGCGTAACTCGGATCGGATTTTCAAATAAATTCCAGAATCAAAGGCAAAACACTTTTTGAAATTAATTTGTGCCAAATTAAATATTTGTTTTTCATTGTAAGACATGTGGTTCGTGATTGGAAATGACTGAAAATTACATTTGCTCGGAAATAGCTGGTTAAGCGGAGCTCTAGCAATACCGAAATTCCCTTGTGCACCAAGTTCCTCTTGTGAAGAAACCAGTCTGAATTACGTTGCTATAAATGGGACCCTGGAAGGAAAGTTGACAAAAAGAGAGCGCTTGTCAACAGAACATTTTTGGTGCTTGTTTAACAAGACTATAACAAACATTTACTTTAGTTTTCCCCCTTTGTAGAGAGCGATTTTGTGTCGAGAAAAATAATAAAAATAAAATAATGGAAATTGGAAAACAATGGTTTTTGAGGGGAGCTAAGTTTTTAATTGGCCCTTAAGTTTTTGGTGCAAGGACAGGAATATGCGTATTTTACATATATTACTGTATTTCTTGCTGGCCTATGAAAATGGTCAGAAAACTAGTGTGGCAAAACATTGTATCTGAGTTGACAATTACATCCTTTGAAATGATAGTCGTCAACGTTGCTCTCACGGAAAGAAAAAGAAATCTTCTTCATTAAGGGGAATTCAATGTCTCAAAGTCACCCAGAGTAAAGCTGAGTTTGCTGTTGAATATCCCAATGGAAGTTTCCTTGAAAGAAGTGTTTGTATATGTGTATGTCCCGATAGGGCGGAGCCAGGAAGAGATAAGAGTTACCCTTTGAAACAGTTACTTTTTGGGTGAAGGGGAAAAATATAGAATGTGGAAAACCCTGTTCTTTGTTTATCGAAAGTTATGAAATAAGTCAAGAGTTACGTCACGAACTCTTCCCATGCATTACACTCGTTATGTATTGATGACGTCTTTTGAAGGTGTGGCTTACGAGAAGTGTTTGTGCATTTGTATATCATTTCACCCTTCCTAGGGCTTTCCATAGAATTTGGAGGACATTATCGATCCAACTCCGGAGTGAAAATGGAGGGTGGCGTGAGAGACCACGAAAGGATTTAATTAAGGACATGGCCATAAGAAAAGTCAATGACTCTTTTCCTCACTATTTTGTTTTTTTTCAGTGACTGGATCCTTTTCTATTGTGTGCTGGTGCCCTGAACCCTTTTAATCTCATGTTTGATTCATGAGAATTATTATCAGTTTGTTTTTGAGGATCCATTTACAAAATGTATTGCTATTTCAGTTATTATGTGTGTTAATAAGAGCTATATTTCTTTTTGACAGGAACTCTATCGATTTGTCGCTCTGTCAGCCTCTGCGAGCCGAATTATTACCAGTTTTGATAAGCTCTAATGTGTATAAGTTCTTATGTGACTATTTGATTTGTGGGACAAATACGTTGGAGTTTGGGAGAAATGTTGTCTTATTTTTTTGTTCATTTGTGGGAATTCTTCAGTTACCCGGATCCTGTTCTAAACAGTCCGTTTCAATTATCATTTGATTGTCTTAATCTAGCTGTTCTCGTAATAGTTAGAATCTTGCTTATCTTAATTAATTCTTGCAAATGTCTTGTGTGCTGTTTAGAGAATTATGTCGGTCATGCTACCATGTACTAATGTATTAGTACCTTCAGCATTATACGTATATACTTTACATAGTATATAAGGTGTAACACGAGTTCATAGAAATATTTCATAAAATGAAAGAGAAGGAAAACTGAGCAGAAAAAGTATTATAAACATATGCATTTTAAGGATTCGATTGTCGGTAAAGGGAATTTTAATACAATCATTTATCACTAACAATGTTCACGGGCAAGGGAGGTTGTTACAGGCGTTCGGGGTAGCCTAGGATGTGAGGGGCTAGGGGGAGGGGGTAGGGGAGGGAGAGGGGGAGGTGTTGAATGGGAAGTCGTGATAAATGGCTAACAGGACAAGTGGACTGTTCGTTCATCGAGGTGTGATTCTTTTTCTCTAAAGTAATCTAATTTTATTTATTAGGCCTCATCGTGGAATGGATGAATTAAAAGTCATGAGTTGGCCAACACCTCACAAGCGTCTGGCAAGTACTTTTGATGGAGAAGGAAAGATTTTTAATAATGTATTTTAACCCTTAAACGCCGAAGCGGTAAAAAAAAAATGTCTCCCGTGTGCCGGAGACGTTTCAGAGTGAGCGCGGGAGTGGAAAAAATATTTTTTCAAAAAATCATAGCGCGTCTTTTATGTTTTTTGAAGATTAAGAGTTCATTTTTGGGTCCTTTTTTTTGTCATTGCCTGAAGTTTAGTATGCACCATCAGAAAATGAAAAAAATTATCATTATCATATATAAATAATGCGATATATGATAGTGCAGAAGACGAAATTTCTTATATATTGTATTCAAATCGCGCTGTGCGCAAAACGGTTGAAGGTAACAAGTTACTTTTTTTTCGTTGTAATGTACACTAAATTGCGATCATTTTGGTATATAACAAATTGTAAAACGATAAAAGCAACACAGAGAAAATACTATCACAAAATAATGCATGAATTCGTAACGCGCAGACATAAACACATATTTTTTTTTTTTTTTTTCAAAAAAATTCACCATAAATCTATATTGTCCTAGAGACTTCCAATTTCTTTCAAAAAATGAAGACAAATGATTGAATATTACTATACTGTAAGAATATTAGCTTACAAATGCAGTTTTCGACCATATCTGACGAGTTAAAGTTGACCAAATGTCGAATTTTTTTATATTTATTTTGTATATGCAATTATTTCGGAAATAAGAAAAGCTACAACTTTCAAATATTTTTCGTTTTATTCTACATGAAATTGCGCACATTTTCATATATAAAACTCTATGAAATGCCTAATATGAAACGGAGCAAATATTCCGAGAATGGGACTTACGCAGTTTCGGAGATTTTATTTGTGGCGGAGAATCCGTT
>NC_087221.1:2124530-2129530 GCF_015104395.2 Macrobrachium nipponense | reverse complement strand
ATCATTTACTGATTATTTCAGTCTTCCCTTTCCCTTTTCATTCTAAATTGAGAGCCACTGACGATAAATATTATCCAGAGGAGGTAAGAATATTTTCTCTCTCCATTTTGAACCTTATATTGACACCTGAGGAAAGGTCTGAAACAACGCCAGTCTTATAAAATAAGTATCAGACATAGTGTTACTTGCAATTATTTTTTATACCAAGTACTACCTAATTATATTAAACCATCACATATTTGTATCTATAAATCACATTTATTATGTAAAGACATGTTAGATAAGGGTAGCTTAAAAATTCCACTACTAATTAACTTCTAATCAAGGTAGTTTATATATATATATATATATATATATATATATATATATATATATATTATTATATATATATATATAGTCATATCACATTACCGTGATTCATATACATACTCGAGCTACAATGTCCTTTAATATCTAATTCACTCTACCTCAGAATTAATATATTTTCATATATGCTTAACCGAAGGGGAATTTTTTTCACACGATAATAGATTTGCATGGTCCCCGGCGCGAACCTAAGAAAGCCATTCAAATCCAGGACGTCAGTGGAAGCTTTTACCTACCCCACCTGGGACCAGGCAAATCTATTATCGTGTGAAAAAATTCCCCTTCGGTTAAGCATATATGAAAATATATTAATTCCGAGGGTAGAGCGAATTAGATATTAAAGGACATTGTAGCTCGATATATATATATATATATATATATATATATATATAGATATATATATATATATATATATATATATATATATATATATATGTATAATATAAGATATATTTAAGTAAGTCATATCACATTGCCATGATTCATATACATACATTGAGCTACAAATGGTCCTTTAATATCTAATTCACTCTACCTCGGAATTAATATATTTTCATATATGCTTAACCGAAGGGGAATTTTTTATTAGGCGATCATAGAATTGTCGGCGCCCGGCGCGAACCCAGGACACCATACAAATCCAGGACGTCAGTGAAGCTATTTGTATGGTGTCCTGGGTTTGCGCCCAGGCTCCGACAATTCTATTATCGCCTAATAAAATTCCCCTTCAGTTAAGCATATTTGAAAATATAAATTAATTCCGAGGTAGAGTGAATTAGATATTAAAGGATATTTGTAGCTCGATGTATATAATATATATATATATATATATATATATATATAGATAATATATATATATATATATATATATATATATATATATATATATATATGCATGAAGGTGGATCATAAAAACGTTCTAAATTCATTAAAATTCTTTATTTCCTACGTTTCGTAATAACTTTATTACATTCTCAGGGAATCTGCTAGATAAGAAATTAAATTACTTTAAAAATTCCTCTAAAATTTAATAACATTTACAAATTACGACACATAATAAAAGATAAAGTACAACGAAACAAAAGCAAAACCAAAGACCGCTAACCAACCTTATGCAATGAAGTCAGATGACAGAATGAAAATGCATAAAAATATTTAACTCGGGCACAGTTGTGTGGAAGAGGTCTGTGTATTTAAGTAATGATTCAGGGATGGCCAGTTCATATGCATTACTTATTTGGCCTATGATACAGAAGTCACTTCTTTCGATATATGTTTTACAACTTTTTGAGTGGTCTCTTATGTTAGAATGTTCGGGATTGGAGAGCCTACAGCCAGTACTGAAACTTAAGGCCCGGTCCCTCTGATGAGAGGATGAATTGAGGATGAATTGAAGATACAGATTTTCTTGGGATTTAGGCGTTTCTTTGTTAAGAAACACATGGAGCGTTTTATAAAACAAGGTCCGTGGGAAGCAATTATTCGTAAAATATTAAGAAAAGAAACTAATTTCTTGGTGGAAGGATTGTCAGTTTGATGTTATAAAAAACGCCCTGTGGAGGAGAGTTAAAATAGAGTTAAGGTTAAAATCATAAATGGATCCTAAACTCGGGAACCAGAAAAAGTCTTCTTTCTAAAAAAAAAAAGAAAACGTATTAAAAGATCCATTATCCCTAGTGACAAGCACATCTAAGAAAGCAAATATTCACCTTTTTTTTCAAAGTAAACTTAATGATACTATGTTTAGTATTAATATATGCTAGAAACGAGTCAATATCACAGCCATTTTTAAATAACGCGAAGGTGTCATCATCAATATACGTACCATGAGAGAGAGGGTGGAATTTGAGTGGGCACTCATCTAACATACGTTCTTCTAGCAAGCACATGAAGATGTTAGCCAAAGTAGGACCTAATGGAGAAACCATGGCTACACCCGCCATTTATTTATAAAGTTTGCCATCAAGAACAAAAACAGTGTCCCGCACTGCTAAGTCTAAGATAGTTTTAAAACACGAACGACTGAAATTGTTTATAACAGAATCTGGTTCAGAGACATTAGTAAAAAGAGGTTCAATGCCTAAACTGGCCAATTTTTTAATCAGCGTCCTGTAATAAAACTATATCCTTAAGAGAGTGAGAATTACTGAAAGTAAAATTATATTTTAGTCAACAGTTCTAAAAAAAGGTACCAAATATATAGCTACCTTATAATTAGGTGCATTATATGATGCCAAGATTGGGGTCATTGGTGTATTAGCCTCCGTATTTTTGGGAGATCATATAAAACTCCATAGGATGATCCAGTGACAAACAAGTCCTGGTATGTGTTATCATCTATAATTTTCTCTTTCTTTAGAAGGTGTGAACATCTTTTTATTCTCTCCTCAGTATTGTGATATTGTGAAAATCAGGTGCTCCAATTTCAGTAAACTTACCTTGGTCTCTTAAGACCGTCAAACTTTTTTTTCTCATAGTCTGTTGTATCTAATAAGACAGCTCTTTTCCCTTTGTCAGGTCTGGTAATGCAGCACATTGTGTTACCCAGGTGGGCGAGCATATGCTGGCAGACATGACTTTGAAGCCCGCTGTGAAGACAAGTGTAAAACAACCCTTGTGGGTCTTTTGCACTAGGCTTCACATCATGCTGCATACGTAAAAATCATCACCAACTCCCAAATTCTTGTTAGCCCAGCCCACTTGACTGCTCATCAGGACACGCCGCACCACCCAACCTAGTTTAATGGCTGCAGCCACGTTCGTCCTCATTCTGCCGATGACTACTGACCAATTTTTTTTTAATGTCCTGTAAAACTCCAATTTGGCAGGTTAGTGGTTTTTTTAGCTGGTCTAGAAATTCTCCATTTGGCTATGATTCACTTTTGAAATAAGCAATAATAGATTGCCTCTGACTACATATTCCAAAATCTCTCTCTCTCTCTCTCTCTCTCTCTCTCTCTCTCTCTTGTGACGACAGAAAACTCCCAATCAATCAATCAATCAATCTCTCTCTCTCTCTCACTCTCTCTCTCTCGTGTTTTCATGAACACCCTCTACTCATTTACCCATAGTGGACTGGTCATTTCTACAAAGGGCAATAGAGGAGGTTGCCAGAGACTGCCAGAATACATTAGTCGATTGTATGTATTATGTGCTCTCTCTCCCTCCAGCAGTGCTGAAGAAAGATCATTTGCAAAATTTTTGTTTCATAATATTAGACTGTTTGCAATATAAATAATACAAAACATGTACATACATCTATATAAAAAACCTGATATATCTTTTGGTATTCTAATTATACATAACAGAGGAATTAAATCTTTCAATCATTTCATTTGGAAGTTCATAGTCCCTGCTACATTTGTTATGCTTCTTTACAGCGAAACGAACACACAACAAATTGTCCATTATTGTGGTACTTAGACGGTTGCGCGGATCAGTCCTAAAAAAATATTAGTCACTTGGCTAAACAAATGTTCAGCCTCTGCATTTGATACTGGAAGGGGTAAAAGTGATAGCACGTTCAGGTAAGCCTTCCATTTGTACATTTCCAGTGGAATCCCTATGGTACCTGGAGTATGGCCAGTATGCTGAATATCCACCTTCCAATCATAAAAAATTCCAAATTACAGCCCTCTTGACTCACTAATTTTTATTTTGTTTTATTCAAGGTTAAATTTAGCCATAATCGTACGTCTGGCCACGATATAGGCTAGGCCACCACTGAGCCGTGGTTCAAGTTTTATGTGCCACGGCTCATCATTATACTTAGACCACCGAAAGATAGGTCTATTTTCAGTGGCCTCGATTACACGATGTACAGAAAACTCGATTGCGCCAAAGAATATTCGGCGCATGTTTTACTTGTTCTGTTACGCGACAGATAATCATATGTATATTTTATAATTATGAACATCTTAAATTTGTAATACCTACTCAGGAAACCAACCGGGCCAAAATATAGAAAAGGTGGACCATTTTTTGGATTTGTTTGGTCTTCGTAATTTACTCATCGATTTCAGAGTAGTGAATGGAATTGGTAGATTGATACATGAGTAAATAATGAACCAGAAACGTGTGTTCAAGCAACCTTGGCAAATATTTACAAACTACGGAGGCTAAAGGGCTACAAATGGGTATGTCTGATGGTTGGAGGGTGGATAATCAATGTACCAATTTGCGGCCCTCTAGCCTTAGTAGTTTCTGAGATCAACCCTCCAGCCTCAGCAGCTTCTAAGATTTGAGGGCTGATAGAAAAAGTACAGACGGAAAAAGGTGCTGACGGACAAAGCCCGTACAATAGCTTTCCTTTCAGAAAAAAAAAAAAAAAAAAAATAGTCCAGTTACTTTTACCTTCGTCGCTTCTTTAATAATTGCAATTTAAAATCCCATGAAAGCAATACAAAAATGAAGTAAAATCAAAAGGTGAAAGGTTTGGTACTGCGGAGCGCTAATGCGGAAATTTTCTTAAAGGCGTACTAAATGTACCCCTGGGACAAGCATTTAGCGACTATGCTATTAACGAGAGAGAGAGAGAGAGAGAGAGAGAGAGAGAGAGAGAGAGAGAGAGAGAGAGAGAGAGAATCTGGCGGTTCAAGACTCCTTCACTCTTGTAAACTTTGTTTGTTATTGCA
>NC_087221.1:2097030-2112030 GCF_015104395.2 Macrobrachium nipponense | reverse complement strand
GAAGTCTTTGCTAATGATTGTGACACATTAGTGATTTTTTCTAGAATTTTCTAGACAGTTTTATTTGCCGAGTTTTTGCCCTTTTTTTTTAGCAATTATGCTAAATGGAGAGAGTTTTTATAGTTTTTTACTATAACATTGAGTTATTCTCTGGAGAATTGGAGAGATAATTGAGATATATTTGGAGTTATAATTTGAGATATAATATATGGGAGATATATTTTTGGCCATTGTTGATATTTGCCAATAATGTGATGAGAGCTATGTTTAGTTCAATTATTTTGCAGCCATCTTTGTTGCAAATGGAGACACATATTTGGAGATTATGGGGCAATATTTGGGAGTATGTGAGTTAGTTGCCTTGAGTGCACATTTTTTGGAGATATATTTTTTGGAGCCTTGTGTTATTCCACATGGAGTTATTGGGGATATAGAGGTAAATATTTTGTATTTGCCGAAATAGAGGTGATTATTCTCTGTTCCTGGAGTGGTGTCTTTTTTTATTGACATATGGCTATTGGAGAAATAAGAGAGAAATATAAGGGGGTTGGTTTTTAACCAAATGGAGGAAATATTTTTATGACCGGAGTGGTGTTGTTATTAATATGGTGTCTCATAATGGAGTTGGAATTAATCTTTGGCGGGTGACCCTTTTTTTTGTGGTTATGGGAGTTTTTTTTTCGAGACAAGAGAAGATTTCTGTGGTTCTCTTTTTTGATTTTGTGACTATTTAGAGCGAATGGCATTACTGCATTACGAGTCATTAGGAGATGTGTGCATTTTTTATGTTCACAAGTGTGTTATTCTTGGAGAAATATAATGGGGCAAAGTCATGGTGAGAGAATAAGTCTTCGAGACAAATCTTTGAACACATTAGTCATGTCCTGGAGTTAATTCTGTGAAATGTGTTAGTTAGACCTTTTCTAGAGAATCATGAGTTTCCAAACTTATGTGTCTGACTGGACAATTTTTGTACTGTTGTTTGAGCATGCGTCCGCAGGCGATTTTTCTGCTGACAAGCGATGTGATGAGCGCAGTGCTGTTTCTTTTCCTCTGATGATGATAGATCAGAATTTTTGCAATATCTGGAAATGTTGACAATAGCATTTCACGAAAGCGCATGGGTAAGAGTTTGCTTTCTGGCAAATTCCGGGGCTTTACATGGAGCATTTCTTGGGGAAAAACGCGGGAGTTATGCATATTATACATGTATTATGTATTTTGTGATGGGGAAACCTACTTGTGATTATCTTTTTTATTTTTCTTCCTTTTCCTGTGAGATGTAATTTATGGGGGATTGATTTAATAGGCATTTCTTTTTGGATGGGAGATGTGATTTTTCTGGGGTTGTTACTTACGTAAAAGGGAGTTTGACATTAAGTCTCATTGTAATTAATTATTGAGCAGTAAAGGGGTTTTTGCTGTTAAAAGTTGAAGATTTTTTCTGATTTTGTGGGTTGTTCAGATATCAGAGCTTGAGAGAAAATTTTTGGGTCTGGGTGTGTTACGTGATTCTTTTTTTTTCCTTGGGCTCATTATGATTTTTTTTTTCTTCTTTTTTTTTTCTTGTGAACACATTCGAGTTTGAAATGTGAGTACAGAAGTCCGTGGAGTTGCTGTGATTTCTGAGTTGTGTGTGTGCTGATGTGTGAGTTTGGAGAATTGAGTTGGAGAACTTGATGTTTTTTTTTCTTTGAGAGTTGTGATGATGACTTATGATTTAGTAATCATATTAAAGGGAGTTAATTGGGAGACGTTCAGTTAGTATTTCTGACTTTTTGAGATCATTGTTTGATAGAAGTAGTATGTCTGGGTTAATTTTCTTGGATTGACCAAAGACTTGACTGACATACTAACACCAAAAGTCGTTTCCCGACGCCAGCAAGACGTCCACCAGCCGTGAAGAGAGTACTGCTGTCGTGTTGCCCAGGGTGATTACAAGAATTTCCACGTGGGTGATTGCGAGAATTCTACAGCGTGTCTTTTGGGGATATGCAGAAGCCGTGAGAAGTCTTCTACGATGAGGGAGGCATTCCATCTTCCTACAGCCTGCTATAGCCTGTTGCTGTCTGTTCAGCTACTTGCAGACAAGCAAAGAGGGATATTCAAGAAATGCAGAAAAAATGAGAGAAAATGCGTCTAGTGCTATTTGGAGATTAAAGCGTGATAAGACTTTATTTTATAATGCCAGAGACGTGCGGTTATTTCGTATATTTTATTTTAAGCCTGCCAGTGTGTTTTGCATTTTGCTAGGCGGGGGCTAGCATATGGGGTGGCCGAGCATCTGTAAGGCCTAGGGTTTTTGATTAATATATGTCCATGTTTTCCCCAATGTGTTTTACCCCTCCTATGGAATGTGGAGAACAGTGCAGAGGTAACGACCCGAGAGTAGCTGACAATGAGATTCTAGGGGTGGCGTGAGATAAAAATGCTTAGTTCAACAAGTCAATGCATGACAGTTTATGAACTCTTCTTAAAGTGCCTTTGTGAAACTGGATGCAGCTAGAACCGTGAGGCGCTAACGAAGTGTGTGTTCGTATGTGCGTGTGCGCCTCTTTCTGTTAAAAGAGTGTCATACCCAAGCCTATGGGTGGATTTTGACAGAGGGTCTTCAAGTCACAGGCAAGAATGCTGTGGCGTTCGCCGGGGGAGTTTTTGTGACATAGTGTTTAAGTGTCCGCTGTTTGGGTGAGTGTTGAGTTACTTTAGCCAAAGAGTGTTCTTATTATCTGTTTGACATTTTTGTTAGGACATCCAATATTTAACCTCTGTATGTTAAACTTGTGTGTGTACTTACCGGGATGTGTTCTGTATCTTTGAAACAGACGGTTCTGGAATGCAGGGGGACAAAGAATTCCCAGAGGGGTGTAGACTTTTTTGATGACTAGACAATGTACGATTTCGGGGTTTTTGAGTTAGTCTGTAAGACTGGATTACTTGATTGATTGATTTATTTATTCGTTGTTAATAAACGTTAATGTTATGATGCGACTCTCTCATTTTCATTACCTTTTAGAATGGAGAGAAAGAGGTGGAGAGGGAGGGATTGGCCGAGAGAGAGGGAGAGGGATTGCCGAGAGAGAGAGAGAGAGAGGCTATGTGTAAATACTGTGTGGGTTTGCCTTCCGCTCGTGTCTCACGCTTACCTAATGAATAATGGGGGGGGGGGAATCCCCCCATTAACATATATATATATATATATATTATATATATATATATATATATATATATATATATATATATATATATATATATATATATATATATATATATATATATATATATATATATATATATATATATATATGTATGATATAACAGATCACGAAAGTTAGGAACATGATAATCCATAAGGGCTTTTAAGCTGAAAGATCTCGCAGACTCCTTCGTTTATTTTTCCTTCGTGGCATTTATCTTTATATATATATATATATATATATATATATATATATATATATATATATATATATAAATCATAACGCATTACAGTGATTCATATACATATATCGAGCTACAAATGTCTTTTAATATCTTATTCGCTATACCTCGGAATTATTATATTTTCATGTATGTTTAACCGAAGGGGAATTTTTCTAGGCGATAATCTATTATCGCCAAGAGTGAATTAGACATTAAAGGACAATAGCTCGATATATATATATATATATATATATATATATATATATATATATATATATATATATATATATATAATATATTTATATATATATATATATTTGTCAACATGTACTTTCGAGGATTCTTCAGCCTTTATCTACTAATTTTGATTTTCCAAAAAGGTTATTTTATGCAACTGTTCCTCATTTTTCTGATCTTAAATTTATATCCATTTTAAAACAAATTATTGAACAAGAAATTTCGTTTCTCAAGATCAAATTAATATCAAACAATCCTTGAACCATAGGTTCCTTTTTTAATTTCAAAGATCGCCTTCAGCCATTCATGAGATCCAACGTCATATACAAATTTACATGCCCTGGCTGTCCAGGTTCTTACGTTGATTCAACTCAAAGGTTGCTGAGGGTTCGATATTGCAGTCATTTAGGTTTTCGTTTCTGAACAGGACAAAGAATAAAACAACCTGAATTTTCTAATATCAGGAACCATGCTTTTAATTGTAAAATTGAGCTCCAGAAAGAACAGTTCACAATAATCGATCATGTCAAACATCCTGTTCATTTAACTACCCTCGAGTCATTATACATTAAGAAAATTGTTCCTTCGTTAAATGGTAATACTTCTTCAGCCACTCTATACCTAGCATAGTTAACGTCGTCACCTGCATTTGACGACAGGTTATTCCATCGTCTCTCCTCATGGACGGTTAGTGTTTTGAGTGATTTCTCTCGTTTTACTGTTTTCACTTTGTACATTTTTTTGGGTTAATTTTAAGACTATTTTAATACAGGTGAGTTCTGTTTGTGTTTTATGGTTTTATGGGTTATTTATTTGTCTTATTACTCTTTGCAGACTGATGATGCACAGATGTTTCATGTGCGAAACGTTTCGTTATAATAAACTTGATCCTTTTACAACTCGTATCATGGACACCCTCTGGAGATTCGTATATATATATATATATATATATATATATATATATATATATATATATATATATATATATATATATATATATATATATATATATATATATATATATTATAGGCATGGGGATACAGAGGGACATGGCACATTACATTGTTCTTATTGGCTAGCGACATTTCGAGAAAAAATCCATCTTCAGGCTAAAGGCGAGAAATAAATATTACATTAATATAAAACAATTAAAAAAGCAAGTTAACTTAAAATTATTAACAATTAAACTATTTCTAAGAAAAACTTATGAATAAAAAATCTCAAAGCATGAGTTTAGAAGTTTGGTGGAGGATGATACCTTCCATAGAAGGCAGTGGAAGGCACATCAGGCAACCAACCCTTCATATAGGGATAATGGTGGGAAAAAGAAGTATATATATATATATATATATATATATATATATATATATATATATATATATATATATATATATATATATATATATATATATACTCACCATCTAATTCTCTGTCTCCCTCTTGATCCTCTTCCTCTAACAGTTCCTCCCAAGCCTTCTTCACTCTCTATAACCTCTGTAATCTTTGCTAAGCCTGTGTTTCTTCTTATTTCATAATTTTCTAATCTCTTGAGCGGGAATATTCCCATAATCCCCACCTAAGCGTTCTTATCTCTGTTTTTCTCAAGCTTTACTTCATCTTTTCTTCTTGGAGCCTATCCTTTTGCTCCATACAGTATCACTGGTCTTATCACTGTGTTATAGATCTTGAGTTTTAGCCTGATTAGCATTTTCCTATCACATGCTACTCTAGCTACCCCTCTCCGTTTCTCCATGCAGCTTTTATCCCACTGTTAACTTCAGCCTCACATCCTCCCTCTTGGCTTAAAGTAGAACCGAATAATTTAAACTTCTCTTCCTGTTTTATAACCGAGCCTCTTCTTTCTTGTATTTTCTATTCTGTTTCTATCTCCCCTACTGCTCAGCAAAACCTCTGTTTTATCCACATTCACCTTTACTCCTGCCCCTCTCCAACCCTTCTCTGTAGGTCCTCCTCATTTTCAGCTGTAATAAGCAGATCATCAGCGTACAACAACTCCCACAGTTCTTCATTCCTGATTTTTTCGAAGACTCAACACATCCATTACCAGCACAAACAAAAACAGGCTTAATGCTGACCCCTGGTGTAATCTAACACTAGCTTCAAAGTTATCACTTTTGTGTTCGTTCTTTTATATATCATCTCTACCAGCCTAACCAACTTTTCTGGGACTTTCCTTTTCCTTAAACACCAAAACATCACTTCTCTTGGAATTCTATCATATGCTTTCTCAAGGTCTATAAATGCACAACAGAGCTCCTGGTTTCCTCTAGCCTCTTTTCCTGTAGCTGTCTTACTGTGAAGATGGCATCCACGTTCCCTCTTCTCTCATGAATCCGTACTGCTGTTTCTCAATCTAAATAATCTCTCTAATTCTCTCATCCTGTAATCTCTCTAAAACTTTCAATCCATGCTCTGTGAGTTTAATTCCCCTGTAGTTGCCACAATCCATGACATCTCCCTTTTGCTTGTCGTATATATATATATATATATATATTATATATATATATAATATATATATATAATATATAATATATATATATATATATGTATGTATATATATATATATATATATAATATATATATATATATATATATATATATATATATATATATATATATATATATACCGTTAGACTTTCCTCCCAGCCCCCTGGTATTTGTTCCTCTCACATATAACTTTTAATAAATCCAGCATCCATTTCTCCCCCTCTGTATGTAGTAATTTGATAATTTCAATTTGGAACTCCAATGGACCGGGTGATTTACCATTCTTCATTTTCTTTAATGCTTTCTTCACTTCTGCATCCTGTTTCTCAATCACTGGTGCCCCCACCCTCTGTGCTTCTCCATCTCCTTGCTCAGATTTTTAGCATTTAACAATTGTTCAAAATACTCTATCCATGTCTTCCTAATGTCTTGATCCCTATACAGTATACTCCCATCACTATCCTTGATGATACCCAATTTACCCACATCCTGTCTCTGCCTTTTCCTCAAGTTTGAAATCTTATGATATCCTTTTCTCCTTCTCTTGTTCCTAGTCTTGTCGCCTTTTGATTAGCCATACATACCCTCCTTCTAGCCTCTCTTTCCTCTTCTCTGGACCTTACCTCTGCACCCTGTGCATGCCTTACTTTCTGGTCTTTAATTAAATGCTTTTGATTTTCTTATAATTGATTCTTGCACCTCTGCATTCCACCACCACTTATCTCTTCTAACCACTCCATGTCTGCTGGTTCTTCCCACCAGTTCCTCTGCTTCCCCACACACATATTTCTCTTATGTCTGCCCAGATATTTTCCACTCTGTTACCCTGTCCAAATTCTACATTCCCCTTGTCCAGATATCTCTCTCTCTCCCAGTCCTCCTGAATTGCTCCCCATTTTATTCTTTAAGGCCTTAATTCTGCAGAGCTTGTACCTGATATTCTACCACAGGATGTTGACTTATATTTGGTGAGTTTGGTTGACATATTTTAGATAAGATCTTTTACGATGAAAATATTTTATATTATAGTTTTAATAAGGATAATTTTAAGAAACTTCTAGAAATTGCAGTGCAGGACACTCACTTTATCTTTAACAATAAAATATTTGAACAAGCTAATGGTGTTTCGATGGGGTCGCAACTTGGCCCAGTTATGGCTAACGCTTTTATGTGCTCTTTCGAGGAACAGATTCTGGCTGGTTGTTCCTTATCATATCATCCTCTCTTTTATAAGTGATATTTGGATGACACTATTTCTCTATTTAGGTCCTTGCTTTTTTAGATGTTTTAATTACTAGGACAGAACATGGTTTTAATACGAGTGTTTTTAGAAAAACGACGTTTATAGGTCAAGGCACTAATTTCTATAGCAGTTACTCCCTAACATTTAGATTAAATAGTATTTCCACGCTATTACATTGTGCTTATGTGTTATCTTCCAGCTGGCATAACTTCCATAGCGAAATCCAATTTTTACTCCAGTTTTTTTTATTTTTTTTTTATCTTCCAGCCTTATTATTTAAATATGTGAATAACTTTCTAAATGATAAATTTCAGCCACGTCAACCTACAAATTTAAAATGAATGACATTATAGTTCTTGCAATAAAATTCACAATAATAAAATAACATGTATAAAACTTATAAGAGTACGCTTAAAGATACTTAAAAAAAATTAAATTTAAATAAAAAAATAGCTAAATAAAACAATTGAGTAGATAAAATAATATAAAGCAGAATGCAAATTTAAGTCACAAAACCAAAAGTAACAGCTACATTTCTAGCCAAGGAAGGCTTTATCTTTACAGAATATAAAACTTCTAAAATGTCGAGGTCTGTAGCAAACTGGGCAGAGGTTAAAATAGCAAAATCATCGATAAGCAAAGGGTGACCAGACTCCTCGCTGTGTTCCCTAATTGCACTATAACTAGGTCTTGTAAGATAATTGCCTGTACGAAATGACCTACCAAGGGGTTCAAACCATCTCATCTATGCTGATTTGGTAGTTTTTTCCAACGTAAGTGGCATCACAACCACTGCACTGCCATTTATAGATCAGATTGGACCGAAGGCTTGTTGGTATAGGGTCTTTAATTTCAAAGAAATTTCCTAATTTATTTTGTAAAGTAAACTATATTTTGATATCTAGCTGTGGGTAACCAATGAACAAAATAGAAATTAATTGGTTTTTTAGAACGTAACTATGAGTTCCAGTAAAAGTTAAAAGGTAGATAAATAACAGGTTTCTTTACGTTAGTGGTATTTTCAGGTTTTTTGTTTACATATAATTTTGAAAGATGTTTACCAATATATGTATTCATGTAATTCAACGGATAGCCATTGTTTTTTAAGAGTGACCTTAGAAATTCCAATTCTTCGTGTAAATTCAAATAGTTGGACAATTTTTTATATGTTCTCGTAACTAGCGTAAATGTTAAATTCATCTTATATTTCAAAGTGTAGCTGATTGAAATTTAGACACAAGACCTGTGAAAGTAGGCTTTCTAAAGACTGAAGTGTGAAATGTATTATTAAGTCTTTTTACTTGAATATCTAGAAAAGCAAGTGTATGATTATCTTCGACTTCAGATAAAATTTTATATTAATGTGCTTAAAAATTCAGAATTCTTTCTTCTATATTTTTACGAGCATTACGTATTGTCAGTCCCCAATATTCGGATCAAGAAATTAAATACATAAGAAAAATAGGGAAAGATTTATGCTAACCTTTACTATAATAAAGCCGACAAAAGGTTTTTTAGTGTAAGTAAAACTGAGAAAGAAAATTCTAAGAACATTCTCAGTTTGCCTTATTTTAACGGATTTGAAACCATTAAATCATTGTTAAAAGCCTTTAAGGTCAACCTTGTTTTTTCCTATAATAACACACTAAAAGGAATGTTAATTAAAAAATGGCCACAGGGAAAGCAACAACATAATATATAAAATTCCATGTGTGGACTGCCCCTCCTTTTACCTCGGACAGTCCAGCAATGACTTAGAAGTAAGATTGGAACAGCTAAAATATTCTGTCAAAACTGGGCAAACATCTAATGCAATATTCATTAATTTAAGTGAAAACAACTACCGGATAAATTCGATTGGTAGTTCAGTAATTGCAAGATCAAAAGATGTCTTATCATGAAATCTTTTAGAATCTGCCATAATACAACTTACTTCCCATTGTAATTTTAATATTACTCGTGGCCTGTTTCATTGAGACCCTTGTATTTCTAGCATGTTTAAGAATGACCTCAAAGATATAATTACAGACTTAAATACAAATTAGTTGCCTTAAAGATAATTTCTATGCATATGTATGTTTAATATGTTTTGTGAATAAGTTTTTGTTTACCAAAGATCAGAATGTGGTCAGCTGTCGCCCTGTATAACCCTTTCATTGTCTTGTCCCTGTGTGTGAGCAGTTGGATTTAATCTTTTTGTTCTTAAATTGTACCCATGTTTATGCTTGTTGGGAAAGGTTACTCATTCTACAGGTGTGTCGGATTCTAGGTACTAATCTCCTTATAATCCCTATCTGTCACTTATACGACCTGTCCTGTACCCTCTTTTTCTCATGTAAGTCAGCTTGTCTGCCAAGTAAAGGACGTTGAGTCGAAAGATCTTGCAGAAACTCCGTTGTTTATCTTTCCTTCGTGGCTTATACCTTTATATATATATATATAGATATATATATATATATATATATATATATATATATATATATATATGATGTATGTATATATAATATGTATATATATATATATAGTATATATATATATATATATATATATATATATATTATATATATATATATATATATTTATATATATATATTTATATATATAGATGTATGTTATATCATTCGAGCTACAAATGTCCTTTAAATATCTAATTCGCTCTACCTCGGAATTGATATATTTTCCTATATGTACCGAGGTGGAATTTTTTTTAGTTTGATATAATTTCGTCCCCCCATGGGATCGAACCACCGTCCAGTTGGATGGGGAACGAAATCAGGAACGGACAGTGACGCTACCGAATCTGCTATCAGAGAGGCTAATAAGTTTATATCGATTCTGACCATTACAAATCACCGCCGATCTTGGTGTATTCGTAATTAGAATCGATATGAAACCCCCTTCACCATGCTAGCCGATTTGAGCCTTGACCCACGCAGCCTTGTTATGAATACTTATCACATCACCGTGATTCATGGGGGACGAAATTATTATCAACTAAAAAATTCCCCCTCGGTACATATATGAAAATATATCAATTCCGAGGTAGAGCGAATTAGATATTAAAGGACATTTGTAGCTCGAATGATTTATATGAATCACGGTGATGTGATAAGTATTCATAACAAGGCTGCGTGGGTCACAACGCTCGAATCGGCTAGCATGGTGGAGGGGGTTTCATATCGATTCTAATTACGAATACACCGAGATCGGCGGTGATTTGTAATGGTCAGAATCGATATAAACTTATTAGCCTCTCTGATAACAGATTCGGTAGCGTCAATGTCCGTTCCTGATTTCGTTCCTCGTCCAACTGGACGGTGGTTCGATCCCATGGGGGGACGAAATTATTATCAACTAAAAAATCCCCCCTCGTTACATGTATGAAAATATATAAATTCCGAGGTAGAGCGAATTAGATATTAAAGGACATTTGTAGCTCGAATGATTTATATGAATCACGGTGATGTGATAAGTATATATATATTATCTATATAATATCTATATGTATATATATATATATATATATATATATATATATATATATATATATATAATATATTATATATATATATATATATATATATATATAATATATATATATATATATATATATATATATATATATATATATATTATATATATATATATTATATATATATATATGTGTGTGTGTATGCCTTTCAACGTGTTAATGAATATTCTTGTATTTATCAACACAAAACATATAGTAGTATTTGTGAGTATTAATAAACATGAGCAAGGCCTCATGATAATTTGTCCAACATGACACAGATTACACGATGCTATTTATATAATCCTGTCAAAAGGGGGATTATGCTTGGAAACGGAAAATTGTATCGGAAAAAGCAAACGTAAACGTAGCTGTTGGTGGACCGGAAATAACATTAATCACTCTGCGCTCCAGCATGAACCTCAAAGTTGTTCAACAGAATTATTGAATTTTCCTTTTAGATGTAAACCCTGCCGGAAAAAATGGGGATGCTTAACTAAATATTTCTTTCGCAGCATCAAAATGTAGTAATTAGTGTAATTAATTGGGAACACTGATTAATCCAGGGCTGAAAAGTATTACGAAATGTGTTGTGATAAAAAGAATTGTGTTGATATATTTGCTTAGTTGTAAAGGGCAGAGACAGTTTTTATATGACCAGTTATCTCTAGAAATCAGACTAATGACAATAGATTACCTGCCTCCAAACGAGCTTTTCAAAAATTTGTCGTTAAATTATTTGCGATATTAATTTTTACAATTTGAAAAACCCCACATCTCCCTGGAGAGTTAGGAATTCGGTACCTGGATTCCTCTCGAAATTATATTGTGCTACTGTAACATTATTTTTGGTTAGTGCCTAAATTTGTTAGCATCTTCTTAGCAAAGCACAATTTGTTCTTAAACACATATAACACCAGGTTAAATTCACAATATATGGTAACTCTTCTAATCGCTCCTCTATTTGTCAGTCGAAATCATATGCCCTAGTAGTAATTTTAGACATATCTAAAAGGAAAGAAGTGATTCATTGAACACAGCTAGAAAACAGTAGAAGATCGCAGGAGAAAGTTGATAAGAATGATAGTACCAGACAAGGAGAGTAAAAAAGAATGAAAAAAAAAAAAACTTTTATAAGCTAATTGTCCATGCTGCATATTACCTGATTCGTCTCAATTGAAGGCGATTAATTTTGAGAAATTTCTTCTATTTGTTATAGTTCTGAATTTACCATTTAATGAGTTAAATATGAATATTTTAAACAACCTTTGGTTAGGTATAGTATTTTACAACCACTGATGGTTAATCTATTCTGTGATATCGTGAGTTCGAGCATAGGAAAATTTATAGGCAGTAGTTTACCCACAACAATCCATCGATTCATGAATTATCAAATTTGCTGACAAGTAATTTATCGATTAGCAGATTTGCCGACGGACAAGCCTTTACATAAACTTATAGTGAAAATTTCTCATTCCCTACTGTTAACTTAGTTTTATCTTTAATTTCAAAAATTGTATATTCCAGATTGTTAGCAAAGGGAATGAGCTCCAGGTTTTCATTGTAGTAGTAGTAGTATGGAATTTAGGCCTTTAGCCAAGTACTAGGATACATATTTTTTATTTGATGACGAAGCTTTTCATCGTGCAAAGAAAAGTAAAGAAATATATTAATAAAACAAAGGTCAAAGAAAAACTGAAACTCTTTATTTTAAAATTTTATTATCATAATTTTTAAAACAGAAAAAAATAAAACATTTTATTTATTTTTCATATATCTTTAAATACTTGACAGAATAAACAAAGTCCTATGGATTTATTAGAATTAGATGTTATGCGCTAAACCTCTCAGGTATTGGATAAGAGGTTAGTTAGCATCATAGTAATATTTTTTTGGGGAAGGGGGGCCAGAGTTACGATATTTTCGCCTCTTCAAAGGAGTTTCTTGTCCTGAAATGAAATGTTTAATCTTGGCGTTGCTTAATGATTGCTCACGTTTAATGCAATCCAAGAACTTCCAAATAATAGGATGGGAAGCTGTGAGCTCCTCGAAATCCCGATGCCAGCCCTTAACGGAATTATTGGTTGTAGGGACAACATTCATATTTCCTTTGAACTTATCAACTCAACAATTCTGCCAAAATAACATTTATTTGCTCAACTTTTAGTTGAGCGCAAGAACTAGCAGTAATAAGTCATTCCTGTATGAAAATACGGTTTTGGGCGAACAATATTTCTCTACTAGCTGTCCAGTGGAAATTTTCAGGTTCAATATTGCTGCCCGAGTCATTTTTTTTTTTTTTTTTTTTTTTTTTTTTTTTTTTTTTTGGCTTTGTGGTCATCTGATACGAGCAGACCTTCAAATTTTCTTAGAAATTCTTATAGATTCAATAGGTGCATCACTGATGTTAAATTTTGCCACAATGCGATTCCCTGACTCTAATAAGGAGGACCCTTCCTAGTTTATTTTTTCAAAAAAGATATAGCTACTGTCCTGAAGACAGAAAGAATGAGAGCGTGAAAGATATGAGTGAATGACTTAGATTGTATGCATGTTGCTGAGATTTCCTGCGCAGGGGAGAGGGTTTCATCCACGATCAATCGTTTAAAGTACGCATGTGTCAGACATGGCTGTCCTTCTGTCTTTCCTCGGCGCCCTACAATTCTGGAAAACTTACTGTTGCTAATAACTTATTTATCAGATCAAAGCAATTTAATACTGTAGTCCTTGGTTCTTTCTTCAACAAATACACACTATATGGTTATTTGTTGAATTAACAAAGTGAGTGTGGAGTTGAAATACATAAGTGTACATAAATGTGACACTTTGCTGTTCTGGTATAGTTTTGACCTGGAAAATATACAAACCTGTAGGAATGAGATTATTTCAGGAAATCCTGCACCCTTACTCTTTATGTAGATGAAATCCGATAATCCACGAGTTATGCACGAACCATCGGTAAGTATAAATAGCATATAAACATGAACATAAATAGTAAGCTGTAGAATTTATAGTACTAAATTCTCGTAAGCGGCATTCTCAGAAATCCTATTGAATGAATTTGTTAAGTCTTTATAGTCCTTGATATTTGCCGTCTGAAGTAAAGAAGAAAACTGACGTAAAAGGCAATAAGTTAAAACGAAATATAATTTAAGTAGCTACAAGCACTCCGAAACATAAATTCTTTGACGAAAGCTTTGAACTAATCATGGTATTATATGTCTGTTGAAAAATTCCATTTGAGGAAAACTGATAAAATTATGAAATATTTTCAAAGCATTGTTTATAATATTTCGCTTTCACTTAGGACTTTTTATGGCACAAATAATCTCCCTGTGTGTGTGTGTGTGTGTGTGTGTGAATACATTACAAAATGCCTCTCTCTCTCTCTCTCTCTCTCTCTCTCTCTCTCTCTCTCTCTCTCTCTCTCTCTTTGAGAATACTTACAAAAATGTCATTCTTAATCAGATTTATTTTGGATAAACTATAATACCTTCAAAAAGTCACTAGAAACCTTCTCTAATGTACGATCGAGCTTTATGCATTCGCCAGTCTCCTCCGGATTGAGTAATAGGAAGAAGGATATTCAGTATAATGCCTACGTCTAATCAGTCCTATATGCTATATATATACACATATATATATTATGAACCACTATTGGGTTCATCAGGTTCTTTAAAAATAAAAATAAAAAAAATGGAAAAAGTAACGGGACTGATAAATCTGGCAGCAATTGAGACAGACAAAGGAACATGAAACCAAGTAAGAGAATCAGAGATATTAAAATTAATTTATTCTATATAAAATTTACAAATGTTTGAATACAATAGTTACATAAAAACATCGATGACAAAGCAAAAAAGTTTAAGCAAAGAAACCAACAGAAATTTAATCTGAAATTCATCAGATAAGGCAATTAGCAAAGAATCATTATAAGTGTCTTTAAGAAAAAAAAAATGATTGAGTCAGTACATCATTAACTAAAAATTAAAGAGGGGTAAAAATAATTACTTTACATAAAGGATCAGTAACTGAAAACCTAACAAAAAGGCCACTACAATTATTACAGTAACCTCAGTAC
>NC_087221.1:2084530-2087030 GCF_015104395.2 Macrobrachium nipponense | reverse complement strand
AGAATATTCTTAATAACACGCCCCAAATAATCATTAATGCAACAGGTTGAGTGAAACAAATACAATAAGAAAACAAAGATATCATCATTATTCTTGCAGCTAAGTTTTTAAAAGAAGACATTCAAAACTTTGCAAATGAAACATCTCATCTGTCTTGGCCACCAACTGCAACTGATCTAAAGCAACAGGGAGAGCACACTCCAAGTAGTGTTACAGGTTTCTAGAAACTCTCTTGAGATATCAAGGACACCTAAGCAAAGAAAGAGTGAAAGGGCTTATCTGTTCCTTCTCTGACCTGAATCATGGTGTAGCTAGAAGCAAAGTGATGACACTTCCTAGTTGTACTTGGCTTTCATAATTTCACTGGTCAAAAGCTACTATCCAGATCCTTTCACAGCTTGGGCATTGATAGACTACAATGTTGTACGTAGTATTGAGAAAGCAAAAGCAAAAGCAGTTCAAGAAATGGCAGAACAAGATTGTTTACCCATCAAACCAACCAGTGATGAGACAGTCCTTGCTGTATTCTCGGCAGATAACTTCAATATGGACTGTAATACACTCTCTGGCAAGGCTGTTCTTGATATGACAAATATCATTGCATTCCAAGAGAAGGAATCAGTTGAATCAGCTCACTTCACAGGGAGAACCGAAGATATCTGCCTATGATTAATCTAACCAAGAATTCAAACCAAGAGTTGATCCAAAAACGGAGCCGTTGCCATTTTCTACTAGCAATATCTGTCAAGAAATATATGAAGTAGACATCTCAAAAGCATCCTTGCAGCGTGTTTATTTAAGCTCATAGGTTTCAGAGATCAGACAGTGCCAATGCTCTCTGGGTGGCTGATGGAAATGTGAAACAGGGTAGCAGAAATCGAGGTTTGCAAAACTTATAAGAAACTTCTGCTGCACGTGTACAAATCAATAACTGATCATGAAACAATTTACAGGCTACTTCTGTTTCTGCAGTACCTTTCAATGCTGGTCAATATGCCTTACGTGAATTTGACATTGGGAATGTCAAGGACTTGGATACATTGCTTACCATGCTTGATCAAGATGTTGTTCAGCAATTTCTGTCAGGTTTGGTTGGTATCTTATTTAGACCTGATGAAGCATAAGAAAACAGTTACAATTTGAGAAGACTTGCATGGGAGTTCATGCTACCCTTTTATTTTGGTTTGGACAAAACTGACTATGCAAGATAGGGAACCTGCTATTCCAAGTGCATGGAGAACATTGAGGTACTGTATCCTGGAAATCGCCAACTGATTGGGAAGAAGGGATTATCAGTAAAAGGTCAAGGTAATTCTGCATCGTGCACTGCAATATATCAATGTGGAGAAAAGGCCATTAACCAAGATTCCAAAATTGCATGTAGGATCAAAGTATTTTCTGCTGATGAGAAATCAATTCTTAGATGGACATTCATCCGTGGCAGTTAAGTACAGAATGCAAGTAACTTGACGACATTTTCAAATACTGATCCCCTAGGTGATGTATACAAACAAGTACGCTCATCCACCATCCTGATATCAAAGAAAGGAGTGTAGAAACTTGGCCATGTTATGACTTTAGAATATACTAGCCCATTTGCTCCAAGCTTAAAATCAGATAAGTTGTTCAATCTCATCTCTTGAACACCTGTCAAAAAAGTGTAAAAGACAGACTTGGACCTACTGAAGCCAAGTTTCCTGATCCTATTGAACGTAAAAAAGTTTCCCTGTTTTCCAACAGTGGTAAGAAGATTGAAATTAAAGCTAAGGGAAAAGTAAAGGTATTAGAAGCTAATCAAGATGTCTTAGGGATACTTCTTGCAACATCAACAGGTCATAGGAGAATCATTGAATTCAAGAAAGCCCTTGAGTACCCTTTAACTCCTGTTCCACTGAATTTGGCAAATGCAGATGGTGCAAGAAGAAAAAACGTGAAGTGACTTGATGAAAATTCTATCAGAAAATAGTACTCTGGATCATACCAACAAATTTGAACCTGCCATCAGACTACCAGGAAATGAAAGTCTTGCTGTTTATGTGGTTGATTTGATGGTATTGATTAGAACATTTTAAACTTATCCCAACACATTTAAGGCTATTGATTTAGTTCCCATGTCAGTAGTTGTTCGTCTTATAAAGATGCCAGTCGACTGATCAGTATGCCTTACTTGTACATCGCCCACAGTGGGGAATTCAAAAAGCTAGTCGGGAATTAAATGATTGCAAATTATGCAAGTAAACAAACAAAGGTCAAAAGTTATTTTAGTTTCAATATTCATCCATGCTAACTCTTTCAAAATAAGTGTCACATGATCATATTTTCTAGCCCAGCCATAAGCTATTTTAGTTTTGAAATTTGAACTTTCTGAACCAGTCCTAATTGTTCTTTACTTGTCATTCCCCAAAGTCTGCTGCAGTAGTTGATTATGCCCAAGCCCAGTGTCTCTGTTTTTGTTAAGCGAGATGTCTTATCTATTTTATCTTTTATGACGTTGAGAAAG
>NC_087221.1:2079530-2082030 GCF_015104395.2 Macrobrachium nipponense | reverse complement strand
TTATCAAGCTGTTTTTCACATTATTGTTATGAAATTGAAGCTTTTATGTATTATTGTTGGCGGGTAAAAAGTCTGCAGAAACGTTCCATTCTTCGTTATACTTATGCCTTTATATATCTATAATCTATATATAATATATGAATATATGATATATATATATATTATATATATATATATAATATATTATACTATATATATATTTATATATATATATATATATATATATATATATATATATATTATAATATAATATATATGTAAGGTTTTTTGCCACAAAGAAAAAATGAAAAAGCAAGATAGCCAAGTACTTTCGATCCTGTTCGGACCCTTTACTGAGGGCAAACTGATTTTGACAGAGGACAACATAGTCAAAAGAAGGCTTAATATCCAAACTGACACTACAAGATTAGCATTAAAGGCGATTTCACTCTACAGAAAGGAGGAAAACACCTGAGGGTAGCCACACCTTGGGGACACACGCAGTAAACAAGTTATTCTTCCAGAAAACAGTACATGTTTTGAAAAACAAGGAAGCATATTACAATTTATTATCATGAAATTTACACAAATTTTCCCAAAAAAAATTTATTATTAATGAAAAGACGAGAGAAAATATAAATATATATATCGAGCAAGGGAAAGAAGGAGAGAGAATATCGAACCAGAGAGAGAGAAAGAGAGAGAGAGAGAGGAGAGAGAGAGAGAGATATTCTCTCTTCCCTCTTTCCCTTGCTCGATATGTATATTTATATTTTCTATTGTCTTTTCATTAATAATAATTTTTTGGGTTTGGGAAAATTTGTGTAAATTTCATGATATTAAATTGTATATGTATTCCGTGTTATTTTACAAAATGTACTGTTTTCTGGAAGAATAACTTGTTTACTGCGTGTGTCCCCCAGGGTGTGGCTACCCTCAGGTGTTTCCTCCTTTCTGTAGAGTGAAATCGCCCTTAATGCTAATCTTGTAGTGTCAGTTTGGATATTAAGCCTTGTTTTAACTATGTTGTCCTCTGAAATAAAATCAGTTTGCCTCAGTAAAGGGTCCGAACAGGATCGAAAGTACTTGGCTATCTCGCTTTCTCATTTTTCCTTCGTGGCAAAAAACCTTTATTTATACATAGCAATACGATTTATAAACTTCGTGATCAAGTTATTCATATTATATATATATATTATATATATATATTATATATATATATATATATATATATATATATATATATATTGCGCCGAAATTTCTTCAGTGCAATCGAGTTGCCTATACAGCCGCTAAAGTGTGTAATCAAGGCCACCGGAAATAGATCAATATTTTGATGGTCTTGGTACAATGCTATATCAGCCGCGGCCAAAGAAACATTAATCATGACCCAGTAGTGGCCTGCCGTATATCATAACCATAGATAAAATAAAACTAATGAGGCTAGACGGCTGCAATTTAGTATTTTTGATGATTGGACTGAGGATGATAAACATATCAATTTTGCAGCCCTCTAACCTCAGTGGTTTTGAAGACTGAGGACGGACAGAAAAGTTTGGGCGGACAGAAAAGGTGGTATTTATACCAAAAGATCCATCCACAGGTAAGCAATTTAGGTCACTCCCACTGATAAATCTTCCTTTAATCATCTTAAGCATTGGTAGAAAATACCTTTGCTTTGTGAATTGCTTTCTCAATTATATGGTCTGGGTACCTTAAAGACAAAAGCTGCTTACGAATTAGTTCAAATTCTTTTTCCAGGAAATCTGGGGAACAAATTCGTAAGGCTCTTAAGAATAGGTTGCTGGCTACGCCTATCTTGATGGGAATGTCGTGATAGCTAAAGTAGTGAATGTATGAAAGTGATCTTTTATTTGTATGAAAATGGACAAGCAAAAGAATAGAAAATGTACTCGGATGTGTTGTTGTTGCTCAAGTTCTTTCCACAGCACGCTTTACTTCGGTGGTCTGTCATAACCTTTGTATGTCTGTCATAACATTAATAATACAATAACACTTTTATACTAAACAAGTTTTCACTCAGACATGGAAACATTAATAACTTGCAAGTAAAATTGCAATATATGGCGAGTATAAAACTATTTATTTAAGGGTCGACTGGAAGCTAGTAAACCAAACCCAAGAAAATAGCCACTCAAAAAAAATAATAATAATAAAGTAAGTAATGATATCCACCATCTAAACCAATGCCTCACCAGCTAAGCAATGACCAAAATATAGAATGGTCATAGTCAAGCCCCAGTGTTTTTTTATTTTTCTTTTCAAAAGTCGTGAACACCTGGAATTTTACCAAAGTTTCCCCCAAACACAAATACCATAAATTTTGCGTGGTGATGCTCAAGTTGACGCTCATTTTCCACATGGTAAGGGTTTTCAGCAAGAAATACTGCACCGGTTGTAATTCCGCTCTTGGAGGGCATTATAGGAAAATATGAGAGAGAGAGAGAGAGAGAGAGAGAGAGAGAGAGAGAGAGAGAGAGAGAGAGAGAATGGAAGAGGT
>NC_087221.1:2069530-2072030 GCF_015104395.2 Macrobrachium nipponense | reverse complement strand
TTTTCGGGGAAAAGAAAAGAAAAATTCCTTTTAGCTCAACAGCTTCGTCCTCCACTGGCCCTTTTCGAGAGCTGTTTATTAACTACCGCACAAAGTTTACAGTTCATTCAAAGTAAATATAAGAAAAAAAAAGTAAACATAATCAAGCAGTTTAGATATACATTGGTCATTGAAATTCAGGACAGTCAGTTACTGCAACAACCTATTTAAGAGGATTCACAACCACCTCGAAGGTTTCAAAACACAAAAATATCTGTTAAAACAATTAATCTAACAATTAAAAAACGTTCTTAGTGAAGGAAGGACTTTGCTTAGTTTGCACCCCAAGGCAAAGATAGCTGCTCACAAAGGCGCCTTATGGTTATACCATAGCAATCAAGCATAAACACATATAAATAGAAATAATCCTGTTTGAAATGAGAGCTTTTGCTGTTTTCGAATGAAAGACATTGATCAATAATTTTATTCTATTAGCAGTCTGAAGGTTACTTAATTATATTAATTCCATGGGCTTGTGGGACTTTTCCCTTGATAAAGGCAAGATTATTTTTACGCTCTCAGAATGTACATTAACTACATTGATTTAGCTGTGACTGCTAAAAAAATTCGCTGGAATAATTATGGATGATAAAAATGCTTAAGCGGGCGCTTCACCGGTGAGTTTTTTTTTTTTCTCCGTGATGAAACAGATGATAATGCTCATGTAAGGAAATATATTTCTCGAATTATATAAAAAAAATGTGTACATCTTCATATGCAGGAGTTGCTGTGGGAGTTACCGGTCATTTTGCCAGTTAGTTTTATATCATAACAAAGGAGCATTACCACTTAGCAGATTCAAAGATTGTGCTCAGACGCGATACCCTAATAACTCTAAATCTGCTGGTTAACGAAGGAATTCTTATTCAATTAACAAACTGGCAGGTCTGAACATTTAAAACTTTCCTTTAAGATTTCTAAATATTAAGCCACTGTACTGTTTGAGCCCAAATTCTTACCGATATTAGCCGTATTAAGGAACGTGCAAAAATGTAAAGTGGAATCCGGATGGTATCTAGCGAAGAAAGGAAACTACACCACCAACTTTTATTATATTCAATATATTGTGCAGTTATTGAACAGTCATAAGAATATATATATTTTTCGTGAATTGGTCACTGTTTCTTTTATTCATTTGTCACTATTTTTGTATTTATTTTTTTTAAGAAAGGGAAGGGGCAATTCTTTTACTTATTTTCGAGGTAAAAACCCTGGTATTTTTTACCTGTGACCTTGCGTACTGAAAATGTTCCACCATTTAAGTACGTGGGATTAGCAAGGACTGTAAAGAAAGCAAAATTTTTGAGGGTTACATAATGGAATAAGATATATGGTTCTGTGAATAAAGCTTGATTTTTTCTCTGATGTATTCTTTATGTTTATATGTCATAAATATATAACTAGACTATAAACTAATCATGAACAAGAAATTATAAAAGAGACAGGTATAGAACTTACTATATAGCTGAGTAAAGAGAACTGACAGTAACGGTTGGGAATCAGGAACTTTGGGCTTTAATATTTAGTCTTTAATTAAACGCCCGTCTACACTATCAATGGGTACCCGTGGTTTTGACCATGGTAACGGCAAGTACGAGGAAAATGATAGTGTAAATACGAACAAACTGAAGCACCAGCAGTAATACCAGATGTACAGAAACATCTGCAATGAACTAGACAGTTAATCTCAATGCCAGACGTTCCGGTGTATGGCTAATACAATGAGAAATTAATAGAATGCTGATAGTTATGAATTGATTTATATATCTTAGGTATAATTGCCAGGCACTGAGGTAACTGTGACCATTCAGCTCTTCCAATCATACATAAATTTAGTTAAAATTCCTCAAAAAGAACAAAATCTTACAAAGAAGAGCACAACAGGCAACTAGGACGCGTATGCGTATAGGGGAAAGCCCTATTCAATGCTTGGCATTGACATTACCCTTTCCACCCTATAGATTACTAGACAAACGTCATTCATCAGGGTTGATGTGGTACTCAAGTAGTACTACAAACTATAAATACTTACAGATAACTAAATTGGGGAATTACAAAATGTTAAGTGGAAATTACCCATTCAAGGATTGCACTGCAAAATTTGTCTTAAATATTACAAAGTATGCAGCTACGGAGTACCATGTGGTATACTTTAGAGTAAATAATGAGCAATTTCTTACTTTACATAACGTTAGAGCTTCATATAATTACTTGACCGAATAAATCACATTCAGATAAGGTCAACGCACATCAAAGTTTATGTAAATATTATAAGAAAAACTAGAAATACAACAGTTTTAAGGCTGCTAACTGGAAGCTGTAGAATGGGATGCACTGCAATTTAGTTTATATTAATTTAGCTAACATCCATTAAAATCACGCGAAGTGTGTGTGGGGGCTGAAGTGTTGGAGGTCTCTCTCGCCTTTTCTATACAGAAAAGAAGGGTTTTTCACCCTTGGT
>NC_087221.1:2061760-2069030 GCF_015104395.2 Macrobrachium nipponense | reverse complement strand
ACCAAGGGTGAAAAACCCTTCTTTTCTGTAGAGAAAAGGCGAGAGAGACCTCCAACACGTCAGCCCCCACACACACTTCGCGTGATTTTAATGGATGTTAGCTAAATTAATATAAACTAAATTGCAGTGCATCCCATTCTACAGCTTCCAGTTAGCAGCCTTAAAAACTGTTGTATTTTCTAGTTTTCTTTAATATTTTACATAAACTTGATGTGCGTTGACCTTATGAATGTGATTTATTCGGTCAAGTAATTATATGAAGCTCTAACGTTATGTAAAGTAAGAAATTGCTCATTATTTACTCTAAAGTATTCCACATGGTACTCCGTAGCTGCATACTTTGTAATATTTAAGACAAATTTTGCAGTTGCAACGCAATCCTTGAAATGGGTAAGTTTCCACTTAACATTTTGTAATTCCCCAATTTAGTTATCTGTAAGTATTTATAGTTTGTAGTACTACTTGAGTACCACATCAACCCTGATGAATGACGTTTGTCTAGTAATCTATAGGGTGGAAAGGGTAATGTCAATGCCAAGCATTGAATAGGGCTTTCCCCTATACGCATACGCGTCCTAGTTGCCTGTTGTGCTCTTCTTTGTAAGATTTTGTTCTTTTTGAGGAATTTTAACTAAATTTATGTATGATTGGAAGAGCTGAATGGTCACAGTTGCCTCAGGGCCTGGCAATTATACCTAAGATATATAAATCAATCCATAACTATCAGCATTCTATTAATTTCTCATTGTATTAGCCATACACCGGAACGTCTGGCATTGAGATTAACTGTCTAGTTCATTGCAGATGTTTCTGTACATCTGGTATTACTGCTGGTGCTTCAGTTTGTTCGTATTTACACTATCATTTTCCTCGTACTTGCCGTTACCATGGTCAAAACCACGGGTGCCGATTGATAGTGTAGACGAGCGTTTAACTAAAGACTAAATATTAAAGCCCAAAGTTCCTGATTCCCAACCGTTACTGTCAGTTCTCTTTACTCAGCTATATAGTAAGTTCTATACCTGTCTCTTTTATAATTTCTTGTTCATGATTAGTTTATAGTCTAGTTATATATTTATGACATGTAAACATAAAGAATACATCAGAGAAAAAATCAAGCTTTATTCACAGAACCATATATCTTATTCCATTATGTAACCCTCAAAAATTTTGCTTTCTTTACAGTCATTGCTAATCCAACGTACTTAAATGGTGGAACATTTTCAGTACGCAAGGTCACAGGTAAAAAATACCAGGGTTTTTACCTCGAAAATAAGTAAAAGAATTGCCCCTTCCCTTTCTTAAAAAAAATAAATAAAAAAAATAGTGACAAATGAATAAAAGAAACAGTGACCAATTCACGAAAAATATATATATTCTTATGACTGTTCAATAACTGCACAATATATTGAATATAATAAAAGTTGGTGGTGTAGTTTCCTTTCTTCGGTAGATACCATCCGGATTCCACTTTACATTTTTGCACGTTCCTTAATACGGCTAATATCGGTAAGAATTTGGGCTCGAACAGTACAGTGGCTTTATATTTAGAAATCTTAAAGGAAAGTTTTAAATGTTCATACCTGCCAGTTTGTTAATTGAATAAGAACTCCTTCGTTAACCAGCAGATTTAGGGTTATTAGGGTATCGCGTCTGAGCACAATCTTTGAATCTGATAAGTGGTAATGCTCCTTTGTTATGATATAAAACTGATAGGCAAAATGACCGGTAACTCCGATAGCAACTCCTGCATATAAAGATGTACAAAATTATCTAATATAATTCGATAAATATATTTCCTCACATGAGCATTATCATCTGTTTCATCGCGAAAAAAAAAAAACTCACAGGTGAAGCGCCTTGTTAAGCATTTTTATTATCCATAATTATTCCAGCGAATTTTTTTTAGCAGTCACAGCTAAATCAATGTAGTTAATGTACATTCTGAGAGCGTAAAAATAATCTTGCCTTTATCAAGGGAAAAGTCCTACAAGCCTATGGAATTAATATAATTAAGTAACCTTCAGACTGCTAATAGAATAAAATTATTGATCAATGTCTTTCATTCGAAGACAGCAAAAGCTCTCATTTCAAACAGGATTATATCTATTTATATGTGTTTATGCTTGATTGCTATGGTATACCATAAGGCGCCTTTGTTGAGCAGCTATCTTTGCCTTGGGGTGCAAACTAAGCAAAGTTGTCCTTCCACTAAGAACGTATTTTAATTGTTAGATTAATTTTTTTAACAGATATTTTTGTGTTTTGAAACCTTCGAGGTGGTTGTGAATCCTCTTAAATAGGTTGTTGCAGTAACTGACTGTCCTGAATTTCAATGACCAATGTATATCTAACTGCTTATTATGTTTTACTTTTTTTCTTATATTTTACTTTGAATGAACTGTAAACTTTGTGCGGTAGTTAATAAACAGCTCTCGAAAAGGGCCAGTGGAGGACGAAGCTGTTGAGCTAAAAAGAATTTTTTTTTCTCTTCCCCTGTGGACTGCAACCTCATATATCTATTTCTTTAAGAGAGAGAGAGAGAGAGAGAGAGAGAGAGAGACCTTACAGACCTTACCTTACATCTTACAGACTTACATCTTGTTCGGTTTGCCCAGGTCCCTCAGTGTGAGGCACCTCTAATGTCTACCAGAGAGTTGCTAGTACATCTTCCGGTATATTTTGCATCTTCCAATCTTGGATGGTCTGGGATGCAGTTTAGATATTTGTCGAGCTTATTCTTAAACACATCTACGCTCACTCCTGATATATTCCTCAGATGAGCTGGCAACGCATTGAATAGACGCTGCATTATCGATGCTGGTGCGTAGTGGATTAATGTCCTGTGTGCTTTGTCCTTATTTTTCCTGGTATAGTTTTGGGCACTATTAATCTACCTCTGCTTGCTCTTTCTGATATTTTTAGTTCCATGATATTTTCTGCTATTCCTTCTATCTGTTTCCATGCCTGAATTATCATGTAGCGTTCTCTTCTCCTTTCTAGACTATATAATTTTAAGAATTGTAGTCTTTCCCAGTAGTCTAGGTCCTTAACTTCTTCTATTCTAGCTGTAAAGGACCTTTGTACACTCTCTATTTGTGCATATCCTTTTGATAGTGTGGGTACCATATCATATTGCAATATTCAAGTGGAACTACGAACATATGTTTTATAAAGCATAATCATGTGTTCAGCTTTTCTTGTTTTGAAGTGCCGTAACAACATTCCCATTTTGCTTTACATTTTGCCAACAGAGTTGCTATTTGATCCAATTGGCAATAAACATGTTCCTATTCATCATCACACCAAGGTCTTTAACTGCTTCCTTATTTGTGATGGTCTCATTATTAGGTCCCTTATATGCATATAGCTTTCTTTCTCTATCTCCATAATTTATTGATTCAAATTTATCAGAGTTAAATACCATCCTATTTACCTCTGCCCAATCATATACTTTGTTAAGGTCTCTTTGTAGAGCATTCCTATCTTCATCACAAGTAATTTCTCTACTTATTCTTGTGTCATCTGCGAAACTACTCACTACCGAATCCTTAACATTATTGTCTATGTCTTCAATCATAATAACAAACAGTATTGCAGCTAACACCGTACCTTGCGGCACACCGGATATTACCTTGGCTTCATCCGATTTCTCGTCGTTTGCAATAACTATCTGTTTTTCTGTTGTGTAAAAATTCTTTTAACCATCTTCCTACTTTATCCACGATATTGTGTTTTCTAATTTTTTTTCGCTAATATATTATGGTCTACTTTATCAAAAGCTTTTGCAAAGTCTAAATAAACCACATCTGTTTCATTTCCGCTTTTCATATTTTTGAATATGTTCTCACGGTGGACTAACAGTTGGGTTTGTGTACTTTTTCCGGGTACGAAACCATGTTGTCCTTTATTAAACAAATTATTTTTTATTAAATGTTTCATAATATTTTTCTTCATTACCCTTTCATACACTTTCATAATATGTGATGTTAGACTCACAGGCCCTATATTACTTGCCTCTAGTCTTGATCCACTTTTGAAAGTAGGGGTAATATATGCTAATTTGTGCTCATCATATATCTTGCCTGTATCTACACTTTGTCTTAATAATATTGCAAGTGGCTTTGCGATAGAATGAACTACTTTCTTTAACAAAATAGCAGGAATTCCATCAGGCCCTGCAGCAGCTCCATTTTTAATTTCATTAATAGCCTGCACAATATCAGCTTCATTAATATCTATGTCAGCTAAATATTTCACTATTTTTCACCCCTTACTTCCTATATCATTATCTTCATTATCTATTCTAGGGGTGAATTCTCTCTTATATCGTTCTGCCAGAATGTTGCAAATTTCCTTTTTTTCATTCGTTAATCTCCCTTCAATTCTCAGAGGGCCTATTTCTATTCTTCTTTTATTCATCTTCTTCGCATATGAGTATAATAGTTTGGGGTTTTGCTTGATATTTAATAGGGTTTTTTCTTCCAAGTCCCGTTTTTCATTTTCTTTTGATTGTATAATCTTTTGTTCTGCATTTTCTATCTTACTTTTTAGTTCTATAACTTTCCATGCATTTTTTTCTTTTGCAAGACCTTTTTTCCACTTTCTGATTTTCTGGAACAAGATCCTTCTGTCTCTTGGTATGCAGAATGATGTTTACCTTTCTTCTTCGGTATATATTTTTCCCACTATTTTCTCCAATATTTATATAATATCTCCGTATTTACCCTTATGTCATCACTTACGAAAATGTTATCCCAATCTTTGTTTAATTCTTCATTAATTTCTGACCATTTTTATATTTTACTGTAGACGTTGTATTTTCCATATCCTTCCCACTTTTTCATTTCTTGCTTATCTCTATTTTCACTTGCTTTGGAATGAACTGTTAATTCTATGACATTATGGTCTGAAATACTCGCATTATAAACTATTATTTCTTTAACATAATTCATCTCGTTCACAAATACTAGGTCTAAAGTATTTTCCTTTCTTGTTGGCAGGTGATTTATTTGTTGAATGTTTGTATTCTAGTAGCATATCTAATAGCTTTTCAAATTGCCTCTTATCTTCTGCACTACTATTACTCTCTTTTTTATATGTATAAGTACAACCACAATCTCCTATTCGTTCTTTCCATTCTACGAAAGGAAAGTTGAAGTCACCAGATAGGAGAATAGTCCAGTCCTTGTGATTTCTACATATATCATCCAATTTTTCAATTATTAAGTCAAACTCTTTAGTATTAGGAGGTCTATATATTACTATGTTCATCAATTTTTCAGATTCAAATTCTACCCCCAAGCCTATAGTTCACATTCTGAGTTACTATATTTCTCATATATTTTTCCTTCCTTGTTTTTTGTCTTTCCCATATATTGCGGTTCCCCCTTGATTCCTATTTTTTCTATCTGATCTATAAGTTTGGAACCCCTTTTGATTTGATCATCATTCCCCATCTCTTGGGAATACCAGGTTTCACTTATATTCATTATATCTACTTTTCATTTTGGGTTAGTTCTTCTAAGTACTCTATTTTTCTTTTTGAGTTACTCGTAACTAAACCCTGCGCATTCATCACTATGATGGTTTGCGTGTTTTTCTCCTTCATTTAATACTGGTAGTAATAAGGATTTTCCCATGTCTCTTTCCTGGTTTCTGGTATGTTGTTCTTTTTTTCATTTCCAGAAATTCTGACATTAAAAAATCCAACTTTTCCATAATATTTGATCTTCCTTCATCATAATTATTAATTTTGTGTCTGAATCTGCAATTTTCTCCGTTTCTGCAATATCCTCTTGCATAATAAATACAGTTATTATCTCTTGAGTAGAATTTCGGAGCTGCTGCTTGTGTTTAAGTTTTTGCTGACACCTCTGCATATCTCATTGGTGGTTTGCTTTTCTCTTTTACCTGATATTCTTGATTTCTCTCTTTATTTGTTTCTTTCTTATTTTGGATTTTATTACTTGGTTGGTTATTTATTTGATTATGATTCATGGCTACAGGGTGCATATATTTGCATTTTTTGTCGAACTTACATCCTTTTCCTTCTTTTAGGTTTTTACATATTTTTGGATGCAGATCTCTGCAATCATCCCAATATCCATCTAAGTATGGCACATTTACCATATCTTTCATAGTTTTGACATATCTTAGGATGTTTGTAGTAACATCTTTCTCCAAATCTGCAATTCCCTCTTTTCAAAAGGTTGCAGATTTTGTCTTTCTTGTCTATTTTTTCCTCTTTCCCGTCATTGTATAGATCTGGGTAGAGCCTCTTCGGGATTTGCTTTTCTGTTGTCATATCGTAATTTATTTCTTCGTAGGTATGCTGCTTTATTGCCTCATATGTAGTATCAATGAGTATCTCTGCATCCATACTTTTATCTTGTTCTTTGTTTTCCTTATTTTTTTCTGTCATTTCATTTTTGTTTACTTCTCTTCCGTTTTCCTCTTCTTCTTTTTTCTTCTTCTTCCTTCCTCTTCCTCTTCTTCTTCATCCTCAACTATTTGTACATTCAATCTTGATTTAATAACATTGTCTTATCCATGATAGACATGTTGAACAAAATTCTTGTATCTTTTCTCAAATCTTGTATTACCTCAGCAACACTGTGGATGGGTCGGAATGTTGCATGCAGCACATTTTCTGATTAGGTTTTGTGGATTGACTATGCTATACCAACCTTACACAGTTTGCATGCTTTTGGCATTCTTTTTCCTAATGCATCAATTAGGATATTCACAAGATTCACCTTATTCATTTTCTTTGTCGGAATATGTTGGTTTATGTATATTTTCTTTATGAGTCTCTTGACCACTTGGATTTTATTTGGAACTTCTTCAATTATTTTCAAGATGTTTTCATTAGATTTGTTCCAGTTTGAAGGATTATATCCTTACTAATATATCTATGAATGCTTTTGTATCTTTTTGGTTAGGACTGTTGCTGATTTCATAGATGAGAAGTGCCAGTTCCCTTCCTGCTACCTCATCGTATTGCGAATCTGCTAAACACGCCAAATTACGCCACCTCTTCCCGCAGTTGGAACTTACTGCCATCTTGTTCTGATTTATAGTATTACACTTGATAAACTAACTTAGAAGACGCTTTATCCTACTATTTTCACACTAATCTTATCACCGATAGTTCACGTACACTTCTAGATATTTCTCAAATTCTAGTCGTATGTTTAAACTTGTGATATCTGTTGATTATTGTGACTTCACGCGGGTCGTCTCACCAAGCAAGATGGCTACTACGAGA
>NC_087221.1:2054260-2056760 GCF_015104395.2 Macrobrachium nipponense | reverse complement strand
TGCTTTTATAAAGGATAAGAGGCTCTCGTAGGAAAAGGTGAAGGATAGGATCGTAGGCCCTGAGCTTTCTTTTTTATTTCAACCTGAACACAGGTCTTGGATTTCATGGAGGAAAGTTACTTCCACATCCCATTCATACATTCCATCCCTGGTATCCATGCACTTTCCAAGTTTCATCCTAATCTTTTGTACACTTCCAGCTCGTTTTTTTGCTCCACCTGCTCTGTGACTGCTCTCTGCTCTCATCCTACCATCATCCAAAAATATTTACTCTCCCAATTACTTTTTTAAGGATCTACCTCTTCCATTCTTCTCTCTCTTCTCTCTCTCTCTCTCTCTCTCTCTCTTCTCTCTCTATCATATTTTCCTATAATGCTCTCCAAGAGCGGAATTACAACCGGTGCAGTATTTCTTGCTGAAAACCCTTACCATGTGGAAAATGAGCGTCAACTTGAGCATCACCACGCAAAATTTATGGTATTTGTGTTTGGGGGAAACTTTGGTAAAATTCCAGGTGTTAACGACTTTTGAAAAAAAAAAAAAAAAAAAAAAAAAAAAAAAAAAAAAAAAAACACTGGGGCTTGACTATGACCATTCTATATTTTGGTCATTGCTTAGCTGGTGAGGCATTGGTTTAGATGGTGGATATCATTAGGTTACCATTTATTTTATTTTTTGTTTAGTGGCTATTTTCTTGGGTTTGGTTTACTAGCTTCCAGTCGACCCTCAAATAAATAGTTTTATACTCGCCATATATATTGTAATTTTACTTGCAAGTTATTAATGTGTTCATCTCTGAGTGAAAACTTATTTAGTATAAAAGTGTTATTGTATTATTAAGGTTATGACAGACCACCGAAGTAAAGCGTGCTGTGGAAAGAACTTGAGCAACAACAACACATCCGAGTACATTTTCTATTCTTCTGCTTGTCCATTTTCATACAAATAAAAGATCACTTTCATACATTCACTACTTTAGCTATCACGACATTCCCATCAAGATAGGCGTAGCCAGCAACCTATTCTTAAGAGCCTTACGAATTTGTTCCCCAGATTTCCTGGAAAAAGAATTTGAACTAATTCGTAAGCAGCTTTTGTCTTTAAGGTACCCAGACCATATAATTGAGAAAGCAATTCACAAAGCAAAGGTATTTTTCTACCAACGCTTAAGAGGATTAAAGGAAGATTATCAGTGGGAGTGACCTAAATTGGCTTACCTGTGGATGGATCTTTTGGTATAAATACCACCTTTTCTGTCCGCCCACACTTTTCTGTCCGTCCTCAGTCTTCAAAACCACTGAGGTTAGAGGGCTGCAAATTGATATGTTTATCATCCTCAATCCAATCATCAAAGATACTAAATTGCAGCCGTCTAGCCTCATTAGTTTTATTTTATCTATGGTTAAAGATAGCCTTAATCATACATTTGGCAATGATATATGGCAGGCCACTACTGGGTCATGATTAATGTTTCTTTGGCCGCGGCTGATATAGCATTGTACCGAGACAACCAAAAGATAGATCTATTTCCGGTGGCCTTCATTACACACTTTAGCGGCTGTATAGGCAACTCGATTGCACTGAAGAAACTTCGGCACAATATATATATATATATATATATATATATATATATATATCTATATATATATATATATGTATATATATATATAGTATATATATATACATATATACATAATATATATATATATATATACATATATATATATATATATATATATATAGATATATATATATATATATATATATATATATATATATATCTATATATATATATATATATATATATGAATAACTTGATCACGAAGTATATCAACGTGATGTTTGTATAAATAAAGGTTTTTTGCCACGAAGGAAAAAAATGAAAAAGCGAGATAGCCAAGTACTTTCGATCCGGTTCGGACCCTTTACTGAGGCAAACTGATTTTACAGAGGACAACATAGTTAAAAGAAGGCTTAATATCCAAACTGACACTACAAGATTAGCAATAAGGCGATTTCACTCTACAGAGAGGAGGAAAACACCTGAGGGTAGCACACCTTGGGGGACACACTCAGTAAACAAGTTATTCTTCCAGAAACAGTACATTTGAAAAAACAACACGGAAGCATATACAATTTAATATCATGAAATTTACACAAATTTTCCCAAAAAATTATTATTAAATGATAAGACAAAAGAAAATATAAATATACATATCGATCAAGGGAAAGAGGGAGAGAGAATATCTCTCTCTCTCTCTCTCTCTCTCTCTCTCTCTCTCTCTCTCTCTCTCTCTGGTTCGATATTCTCTCTCCTTCTTTCCCTTGCTCGATATATATATATTTATATTTTCTCTTTGTCTTTTCTTTATTAATAATATGTTTGGGAAAATTTGTGTAAAATTTCATGATAATAAATTGTATATGCTTCCGTGTTTTTTTCAAAATGTACTGTTTTCTGGAAGAATAACTTGTTTACTGCGTGTGTCCCCCAAGGTAT
>NC_087221.1:2041760-2044260 GCF_015104395.2 Macrobrachium nipponense | reverse complement strand
GACTCGGCAATGTCACTGTCCGTCCTGATTTCGTTCCCGTCCCCTGGACAGTGGTTCGATCCCATGAGGGGACCCCCCCCTAAAATATTATATATATATATATATATATATATATATATATATATATATATATATATATATATATATAATATATCATATATATACATATATAATATATATATATATATATATAATATATATATATATATATATATACATATATATATAATATATATATATATATATATATATATAGATATATATATATATATATATATATATATATATATATATATATATAGGATATATATATATATATATATAATATATATATATATAAAAATCAAAAATATAAAGATCCTATAAAGAGTTTCCTAAAATTAAAGCATAAAAGGTTTTTATATCCAAAATTGCAAGTGTAGCATCTCAAGACTTTCCCAGCGAAGATCTTTCTTTGCGAGATATTAAGAGCATTAATATTGCCATGAAAACTTCCTTAGAATTTACACTTTCTTTGAGAAAAATTAATTAGGTTTTATAAAAACTTACTCATCCAGTTTCACTTCATGAAAATTAATGAAATAAGTATATATAAAAAAAGTGTCTCATACGCATTCTATTAAATCGTCATTTAAAAAAAACGAAGATTCTTATTTTGTGAATTTTTATGAGCTTCCAAGTATCTGACAAATATCTTAAGGACTGAGAAGTTTACCAAGCGACAATGTGCGTCTGAAAGCAAGATGACTCCAAACAAACAAAATCTTCATATGACGCAAACAGATATGCTTGCTCAAAGCAAAGCAAGAGGACGCGTGAATGGGGTGAGTCCATAATTGAATTAAGTTTGAAACTACAAGATTACCTTTGGGATTTTCATGATTTTTCTTTTTCTATTAATCTGTTTCTTCCTCATATATGTTTAAATTCAACCAAGCACTATTATTCTATTGATATATATTAAGCCATAAATATAATTCCAATATGGAATTCCCTTTAACTGGGAATAACTAACAAACAATGGGAATATTACTGGTAGTAGAATGGTTCAGTCGACTGCTTATCACTGATTCTAAACGAAACATCCAGGTTTAGGCGGGCCACTCACAGTTGATCTGGTCGTACGATGAGAACTGAGTGGGAGGAGACTCCAAAAAAATGACTGCAAACTCTCGTTACTTCCCGGTCTCAACAAAGTAGTCAGTCTTAAGTTGGCAGCCACACAGTTCGGACGTGGCGGAGGGATTATCTGATAATGAACCATATATGCTCAGACTGTGCCGTTGCAGCCAATATGACAATAAAAAAAAGCCACGAAAAAGAATATTAGGTCAATGATTGGTGTTTGAAGAAAGAAAATACAGGTAGCTCCCAGGGATTGCTATGATAAACGCAAGGGTGGATGAGGCATCATTCAATTTTGTAGAAAGATAATAGCGGTCGTGCAAAAGGATACATGCATGACGAAAAATCCACATGCCCTATGAAAGTCCAAGTGCCACATTACGCTACTTGCGACTGACTGTTCTTATCAAGATTTAAAATTGAGTGTGGCCATATCGCCCAAAGCTCTTGGAAGAGTCCAGCTGGAGACATGTTAAGCTATTTGGAGAACACTGCAAAGACTACATAATGAATATAAATAAAAAACTTATGTATCCATATTTGATAAAAGATAAACTAGCTTTTAGAAACTCAAAATAATTGGCTCTTCTAGCACAAATATGCCAAACAGTTTGTAGTGTAGGAAATTAGTGTAGGAAATTACAAAATGGAAAAGGTAATAAATCTTTATGAAACCAGTCATTACACTACACTATTTCGCAATCAACACCAAGTACCTACAAGAGAATTATAAGGGTGTCAGGGAGGTTTCATTACCTCCCATTATGATTTTACTATTACACTGTCTCCAGTTCTCCTTTAAATCATATATCCTTTAGGAGCTTTTCAGCATATATTCTTATTTCGTTTATTTTCTTATTTTTCTTTTACCTTAGAATATAACTGATTAAACATCCTGAGCAAGGCACCAATTTTTTTGTTTTGTCTTTAGAGATTACTTTACGTATTGTATAGTATACATCTAATAATAATACATTGCTATTAAACACACACACACACACACACACACACACACACACACATATATATATATATATATATATATATATATATATATATATATATATATATATATATATATATATATATATATATATATATGTGTGTGTGTGTATGTATGTATGTATGTATATTACGTAATTCGGTAGTTTGAAACCTTGTCGTTACTTTAGTATATAGAAACGCTATGGCCTTCAATTTCCAACATCACTGTGGTGAATGAACGTTTTATGTAATTTAATTTTTTTACACTCATAAGGTAAATTGCAATTATATAAAATTGTAAAGAAATAAGAAAAATATGTATATATATATATATATATATATATATATATATATATATATATATGTATGTATATATATATATATATATATA